>NW_017197559.1:0-8022 GCF_001704415.2 Capra hircus
CTTTATATCTGGGATTAAATATGTATATTTCCAAAGACGACGACGACGTCCCGACCTTCGAATCACCCTGGATCCACCGGGGCTGGACCACGGCACTTTCCCTGCTTGGTCGGGAAAGAATTCCGGCGTTCCCACCGAATCTCAAGAAGAGGCGCTCTCCACAGGAAAGGCGAGAGGAATTCCAGGGTCGTGCCACAATTCCAAGAGTCCCCAGATGTCTCAGTCCATTCCAGAGGAACCTGTTTTCCCTGCACTGCCTTGATTTTCACGCCGAGGATCGACTGGCACCACGGTGGCACGTGGGACAGCGATGTGGGAAAGCCTCGTGGGAAAGCCTCGAGGGAAAGCCCCGTGGGAAATACCTCGAGGGAAAGACACAGATCTCTTGATCCACGCGACGGGCAGAGTGACACTGCTACTGCAGCTCGGGAGGTAAGCGTTCTTGCATGATCCCGCTGAGAAGAGGACTGACACCCCTGGGGAGACTCAAGAAGTACCCCAAGAACCATGTCAGCACGGGAGAGGAATCCTCAGGTACCGGCCTCGACTTCACACAAGGTCTTAGGCCCCACCATCGGGAGAGGAATCCCGAGAGGCCCCGTAGCCACTCGATGGGAACTGGCCTTTCCTGACGCCACCAGAGCGGGTCCCTGAGGTCCCAGCGTACGTTGAGAACACCTGCCACAATTCGAGAAAATCCAGGAGGTTCTCCCCACCAGGCAAGATGAGGCCAATTTCCGCTGAGGCTCTCGAGGCTAATCACACCTAAACTCTGGAAATTCCAAAGGTTCCTTAACAACCTTGCTGAAACTCAAGAAGTTCCCCGACATACCGTCTCCACTCAGAGGAAGCACGAGGGTCCCGCCCACATCCAGAGGAGCCCCGTTTATGCCTCGGACCTCGAGATGACGGATCCTTTCCCTGCTTGGTCGGGAAAGAATTCCCGGCGTTCCCGTCCCATCTCAAGAGGAGGCGCTCTCCACAGGAAAGGCGAGCGGAACTCCAGGGTCGTACCACCATTCCAAGAGTCCCCAGATGTCTCAGTCCATTCCAGAGGAACATGTTTTCCCTGCACTGCCTCGACTTTCAAGCCGAGGATCGACTCACACCCTGGTGGCAGGTGGGACAGCCCTGTGGGAAAGACTCTTGGGAAAGCCTTGAAGGAAAGACTTGAGTGAAAGCTACAGATCCCTTGACCACGCGTTAGGAAGCGTGACACTGCTGCTACAGCTCGGGAGGAAAGCGCACGTGCATGCCCACACTCGAGACGAGGACTGACTTCCCTGGGGAGACTCCAGAAGTACCCCAAGAACCATGTCAGCACTGGAGAGGAATCCTCAGGATCCGGCCTCGACTCCACACAAGGTCTTAGGCCCCGGCATCGACCCAAGAGGAATCCCGAGAGTCCCCCTGGCAACTTGCATGGGGACTGGCCTTTCCTGAGGCCACGAGACCGGGTCCCTGAGGTCCCCGTCGTAATTCGAGAGCACCTGCCGTAACTCGAGAAAATCCAGGAGGTTCTCCCCTACAGCAAAATGAGGCCTATTTCCACTGACGCATCTAGAGGCTAAGCACACCTAACCTCTGGAACTTCCAATGGTTCCTTCACACACTTGCTGCAACTCAAGAGCTTTCCCGACACACCCGTCTACACTCAAAGGAAGCACGAGGGTCCGCCCACATCCAGAGAAGCCCCGAGCCCCCTCGAGGCTCCAAAGGAGAGATCTTTTAAATGCTTGCATTTCCCGAGTCGAAGACCTTGTGTTGAGTTGGGACCGGAAACTGAGGATTCCTCTCCAGTGCTGACGTGGATTTTTGGGTACTTCTGGACTCTCCCAGGGGAGTCAGTCCTCGTCTCGAGTGGGGAAATGCACGTGGGCTTTCCTCCCTAAAGGTGGCAGCAGTGTCATGCTACCCGACGGGTGGATCAAGGGATGTGTGGCTTTCCCTGTAGGATTTCCCATGAGGCTTTCCCACGAGGCTAACACACAGGGCTGTCCCACGTGCCACCGTGGTGTGAGTCGATCCTCGGCGTGACAGTCAAGGCAGTGCAGGTAAAAGAGTTTCCTTTGGAATGGACTCAGTCCTCTGGGGGACTCTTGGATTGGTGGCACGACCCTGGAGTTCCTCTCGCCTTTCCTGTGGAGAGCGCTTCCTCTTGAGATGCGACGGGAATGCCGGGAATTCTTTCCCGACCACGCAGGGAAAGGATCCCTCATCTCGAGCTACAAGGAGGAAAAGGGCCTCCTCTGGATGTGCAAGGGACGCTCGCGCTTCCTCTCGAGTGGACAAGGGTATGTCGGGGAACTTCTTGAGTTGCAGCAAGGGTGTGAAGGACCCTATGGAAGTTCCAAAGGTTAGATGTGATTAGCCTCGAGTCGCCTCAGCGGAAATGGGCCTCATCTAGCCTGGAGGGGAGAATCTACAGGATTTTCTCGAGTTGCGGTAGGTGCTCTCGATTTACGACGGGGACCACAGGGACCGTATCTGGTGGCCTCAGGAAAGGCCACTCTCCGTGCGAGTTGCTTATTGGCCTCTCGGGATTCCTCTCCCGTCGATGCCGGGCCTAAGACCTTGTGTGGATCCGTGCCGGAACCTGAGGATTCCTCTCCAGTGCTGACATGGATCTTGGGATTCTTCTGGAGTCTCCCCAGGGTAGTCAGTCCTCGTTACGAGTGGGGGCAGGCACGTGCGGTTTCCTCCCGAGCTGTAGCAGCGGCGTCATGATTCCCTTCGCGTGGATCAAGGGATCTGAGGCTTTCCGTCGAGGCTTTCCCACGAGGCTTTCCCACGAGACTTTCCCACAGGGCTGTCCCAGGTGCCACCGTGATGTGAGTCGATCCTCGCATGAAAGTTGAGGCAGTGCAGGGAAAACAGGTTTCCCTGGAATGGAGTGAGCCTCTGCGGGACTCTGGGAATGGTGGCACGACCCTGGAGTTCCTCTCGCCTTTCCTGTGGAGAGCGCCTCCTCTTGAGATGCGACGGGAACGCCGGGAATTCATCCAGAACACGCAGGGAAAGGATCCCTTCTCTCGAGCTAGGAGGCGGAAACGGGGCTCCTCTGGATGTGGGCGGGACCTCGTGCTTCCTCTCGAGTGGAGACGGGTATGTCGGGGAACTTCTTGAGTTGCAGCAAGGGTGTGAAGGACCCTTTGGAAGTTCCAGTGGTTAGGCGTGATTAGCCTTGAGATGTCTCAGCAGAAAGGGGCCTCATCTCTCCTGGAAGGGAGAACCTCCTGGATTTTCTCGAGTTGCGGCAGGTGCTCTCGACTTACGACGGGGACCTCAGGGACCCGCTCTGGGGGCCTCAGGAAAGGCCAGTCCCCATGCGAGTTGCGCAGGGGCCTCTCGGGATTCCTCTCCCGTCGATGCTGGGGCCTAAGACCTTGTGTGGAGTCGGTGCCAGAAACTGAGGAGTCCTCTCCAGTGCTGACATGGATCTTGGGATACTTCTTGAGTCTCCCCAGGGCAGTCAGTCCTCGTTACGAGTGGGGGCATGCACGTGCAATTTCCTCCCGAGCTGTAGCAGCAGTGTCACGCTTCCCTTCGCGGAACAAGGGATCTGTGGCTTTCCCTCGAGGCTTTCCCACGAGGCTTTCCCATGAGGCTTTCCCACAGGGCTGTCCCACGTGCCACCTTGGTGTGAGTCGATCCTCGGCTTGAAAGTCCAGGCAGTGAAGGGAAAACAGGTTTCCCTGGAATGGACCGAGACATCTGGGAGACTCTGGGAATGGTGGCACGACCCTGGAGTTCCTCTCGCCTTTCCTGTGGAAAGCGCCTCTTCTTGAGATGCGACGGGAACGCCAGGAATTCTTTCCCGACCACGCAGGGAAAGGATCCCTCCTCTCGACCTAGGAGGCGAAAACGAGGCTCCTCTGGATGTGGGAGGGACTCTCGTGCTTCCTCTCGAGTGGAGACGGGTATGTCGGGGAACTTCTTGAGTTGCAGCAAGGGTGTGAAGGACCCTTTGGAAGTTCCAGAGGTTTGGTGTGATTAGCCTCGAGACGCCTCAGCGGAAATGGGCCTCATCTCGCCTGGAGGGGAGAACCTCCTGGAATTTCTCGAGTTGCGGCAGGTGCTCTCGACTTACGACGGGGACCTCAGGGACCCGCTCTGGTGGCCTCAGGAAAGGCCACTCCCATGCGAGTTGCTCGGGGCCTCTCGGGATTTCTCTCCCGTCGGTGCCAGGGCCTAAACCTTCTGTGGAATTGGTGCCGGAACTTGAGGATTCCTGTTCTGTGCTGACATGGATCTTGGGGCACTTCTGGAGTCTCCCCAGGGGAGTCAGTCCTCGTCTCGTGTGGGGGCATGCACGTGCGTTTCCTCCCGAGCTGTAGCAGGGGTGTCATGCTTCCCTTCGCGTAGATCAAGGGATATGTGGCTTTCCCTCGAGGCTTTCCCACGAGGTTTTTCCACGAGGCTTTCCCACAGGGCTGTCCCACGTGCCACCATGGTGTGAGTCGATAATCAGCTTGAAAGTCGAGGCAGTGCAGGGAAAACAGGTTTCCCTGGAATGGACTGAGACATCTGGGGAACTCTGGGAATGGTGGCACGACCCTGGAGTTCCTCTCGCCTTTCCTGCCGAAAGCGCCTCTTCTTGAGATGTGACGGGAACGCCGGGAATTCTTGCCCGAACACGCTGTGAAATGATCCCTCCTCTCGAGCTAGGAGGCGGAAACGGGGCTTCTCTGGATGTGGGCGGGACTCTCGTGCTTCCTCTCGAGTGGAGACGGGTATGTCGGGGAACTTCTTGAGTTGCAGCAAGGGTGTGAAGGACCCTTTGGAATTTCCAGAGGTTAGGTGTGATTAGCCTAGAGACGCCTCAGCGGAATGGGCCTCATCTCGCCTGGAGGGGAGAACCTCCTGGATTTTCTCGAGCTGCGGCAGGTGCTCTCGACTTATGACGGGGACCTCAGGGACCCGCTCTGGTGGCCTCAGGAAAGGCCAGTCCCCATGCGAGTTGCTCGGGGCCTCTCGAGATTCCTCTCCCGTCGATTCGGGGCCTAAGACCTTGTGTGGAGTCGGTGCCGGAATCTGAGGGTTCCTCTCCAGTGCTGACATGGATCTTGGGATACTTCTGGAGTCTCCCCAGGGGAGTCAGTCCTCGTCTCAAGTGGGGGCATGCACGTGCGCTTTCCTCCCGAGCTGTAGCAGCAGCGTCACGCTTCCCTTCGTGTGGATCAAGGGATCTGTGGCTTTCCCTGTAGGCTTTCCCACGAGGCCTTCCCATGAGGCTTTCCCACAGGGTTGTTCCACGTGCCACCGTGGTGTGAGTCGATCCTCAGCTTGAATGCCGTGGCAGTGCAGGGAAAGCATGGAAAACAGGTTTCCCTGGAAAGGACTGAGACATCAGGGGGACTTTGGGTATGGTGGCACGACCCTGGAGTTCCTCTCGCTTTCCTGTGGAGAGCGCCTCCTCTTGAGATGCGACGGGAACGCCGGAAATTCTTTCCCGTACACGCAGGGAAAGGATCCCTTCTCTCGAGCTAGGAGGCGGAAACGGGGCTCCTCTGGATGTGGGCGGGACCTCGTGCTTCCTCTCGAGTGGAGACGGGTATGTCGGGGAACTTCTTGAGTTGCAGCAAGGGTGTGAAGGACCCTTTGGAAGTTCCAGTGGTGAGGCGTGATTAGCCTTGAGATGTCTCAGCGGAAAGGGCCTCATCTCTCCTGGAAGGGAGAACCTCCTGGATTTTCTCGAGTTGCGGCAGGTGCTCTCGACTTACGACGGGGACCTCAGGGACCCGCTCTGGTGGCCTCAGGAAAGGCCAGTCCCCATGCGAGTTGCTCAGGGGCCTCTCGGGATTCCTCTCCCGTCGATGCCGGGGCCTAAGACCTTGTGTAGAGTCGGTGCCAGAAGCTGAGGAGTCCTCTCCAGTGCTGACATGGATCTTGGGATACTTCTTGAGTCTCCCCAGGGCAGTCAGTCCTCGTTACTAGTGGGGGCATGCACGTGCAATTTCCTCCCGAGCTGTAGCAGCAGTGTCACGCTTCCCTTCGCGTAGAACAAGGATCTGTGGCTTTCCCTCGAGGCTTTCCCACGAGGCTTTCCCACAGGGCTGTCCCACGTGCCACCGTGGTGTGAGTCGATCCTCGGCTTGAAAGTCGAGGCAGTGCAGGGAAAACAGGTTTCCCTGGAATGGACTGAGACATCTGGGGGACTCTGGGAATGGTGGCACGATAATGCAGTTCCTCTCGCGGTTCCTGTGGAGAGCGCCTCCTCTTGAGATGCGACAGGAATGCCGGGAATTCTTTCCCGACCACGCAGGGAAAGGATCCCTCCTCTCGAGCTAGGAGGCGGAAACGGGGCTCCTCTGGATGTGGGCGGGACTCTCGTGCTTCCTCTCGAGTGGAGACGGGTATGTCGGGGAAATTCTTGAGTTGCAGCATGGGTGTGAAGGACCCTTTGGACGTTCCAGAGGTTAGGTGTGATTAGCCTCGAGATGCCGCAGCGGAAATGGGCCTCATCTCGCCTGGAGGGGAGAACCTCCTAGATTTACTCGAGTTGCGGCAGGTGCTCTGGACCTAAGACGGGGACCTCAGGGACCCGTTCTGGTGGCCTCAGGAAAGGCCAGTCCCCATGAAAGTTGCCCTGGGCCTCTCGGGATTCCTCTCCCGTCGATGCCGGGGCCTAAGACCTTGTGTGGAGTCGGAGCCGGAACCTGAGGATTCCTCTCCAGTGCTGACGTGGATCTTGGGGTACTTGTGGAGTCTCCCCAGGGGAGTCAGTCCTCGTCTCGAGTGGGGCATGCACGTGCGCTTTCCCCCGAGCTGTAGCAGCAGTGTCACGCTTTCCTTCGAGTGGATCATGGAATCTGTGGCGTTCCATCGAGGCTTTCCAGGAGGTTTCCCACAGGGCTGTCCCGTGCCCGTGGTGTGAGTTGATCCTCGGCTTGAAAGTCGAGGCAGTGCAGGAAAACAGGTTTCCCTGGAATGGACTGAGACATTTGGGGGACTCTGGGAATGGTGGCATGACCCTGGAGTTCCTCTCGCCTTTCCTGTGGAGAGCGCCTCCTCTTGAGATGAGACGGGAACGCCGGCAATTCTTTCCCGAACACGCAGGGAAAGGATCCCTCCTCTCGAGCTAGGAGGCGGAAACGGGGCTCCTCTGGATGTGGGCGGGACTCTCGTGCTTCCTCTCGAGTGAAGACGGGTATGTCCAGGAACTTCTTGAGTTGCAGCGAGGGTGTGAAGGACCCTTTGGAAGTTCCAGAGGTTATGTGTGATTAACCTTGAGACGCACAGCGGAAATGGGCCTCATCTCGCCTGGAGGGGAGAACCTCCTGGATTTTCTCGAGTTGCGGCAGGTGCTGTCGACTTACGACGGGGACTTCAGGGACCCGATCTGGTGGCCTCAGGAAAGGCCAGTCCCCATGCGAGTTTGCTCGGGGCCTCTTGGGTTTCCTCTCCCGTCGATGCCGGGGCCTAAGACCTTGTGTGGAGTCGGTGCCGGAACGTGAGGATTCCTCTCCAGTGCTGACATGGATCATGGGGTACTTCTGGAGTCTCCCCGGGTTAGTCAGTCCTAGTCTCGAGTGGGGGGCATGCACGTTCAATTTCCTCCCGATCTGTGGAGCAGTGTCACACTTCCGATAGCGTGTATCAAGGGATCTGCAGCTTTCCCTCGAGGCTTTCCAATGAGGCTTTCCCTCGAGGATTTTCCTCAGGGCTGTCCCACGTGCCACCGTGGTGTGAGTCGATCCTCGGCTTGAAAGTCGAGGCAGTGGACGGAAAAACAGGTTTCCCTCGAATTGACAGAGATATCTGGGGGACTCTGGGAATGGTGGAACGACCCTGGAGTTTCTCTCGCCTTTCCTGTGGAGAGGGCCTCCTCTTGAGATGCGACTGGAACGCCGGGAATTTTACAGACCACGCAGGTAAAGGATCCCTCCTCTCGAGCTATGAGGTGGAAACGGTGCTCCTCTGAAAGTGGGCGGGAAGATCTTGATACTCTCGAGTGGAGCGGGTATGTCGGAGAACTTCTTGAGTTGCAGCAAGGGTGTGAAGGACCTTTGGAAGTTCCAG
>NW_017197560.1:0-19949 GCF_001704415.2 Capra hircus
TGTGTGGAGTGTGCGGAACCTGAGGATTCCTCTCCAGTGCTGACATGGATCTTGGGTACTTCTGGAGTCTCCCCAGGGGAGTCAGTCCTCGTCTCGAGTGGGGGCATGCACGTGCGCTTTCTCCCGAGCTGTAGCAGCAGTGTCGCTTCCCTTCGCGTGGATCAAGGGATCTGTGGCTTTCCCTGCTTTAGAGGCTTTCCCACTTCCACGAGGCTTTCCCACAGGGCTGCCCACGTGCCACCGTGGTGTGAGTCGATCCTCGCTTGAAAGTCGAGGCAGTGCAGGGAAAACAGGTTTCCCTGGAATGGACTGAGACATCTGGGGACTCTGGGAATGGTGGCACGACCCTGGAGTTCCTCTCGCCTTTCCTGTGGAGAGCGCCTCCTCTTGAGATGCGACGGAACGCCGGGAATTCTTTCCGACACGCAGGGAAAGGATCCCTCCTCTCGAGCTAGGAGGCGGAAACGGGGCTCCTCTGGATGTGGGCGGGACTCTCGTGCTTCCTCTCGAGTGGAGACGGGTATGTCGGGGAACTTCTTGAGTTGCAGCAAGGGTGTGAAGGACCCTTTGGAAGTTCCAGTTAGTGTGATTAGCCTCGAGACGCCTCAGCGGAAATGGGCCTCATCTCGCCTGGAGGGGAGAACCTCCTGGATTTTTCTCGAGTTGCGGCAGGTGCTCTCGACTTACGACGGGGACCTCAGGGACCGCTCTGGTGGCCTCAGGAAAGGCCAGTCCCCATGCGAGTTGCTCGGGGCCTCTCGGGATTCCTCTCCCGTCGATGCCGGGGCCTAAGACCTTGTGTGGAGTCGGTGCCGGAACCTGAGGATTCCTCTCCAGTGCTGACATGGATCTTGGGTACTTCTGGAGTCTCCCCAGGGGAGTCAGTCCTCGTCTCGAGTGGGGCATGCACGTGCGCTTTCCTCCCGAGCTGTAGCAGCAGTGTCACGCTTCCTTCGCGTGGATCAAGGATCTGTGGCTTTCCCTCGAGCTTTCCCACGAGGCTTTCCACAGGGCTGTCCCACGTGCCACCGTGGTGTGAGTCGATCCTCGGCTTGAAAGTCGAGGCAGTGCAGGGAAAACAGGTTTCCCTGGAATGGACTGAGACATCTGGGGGACTCTGGGAATGGTGGCACGACCCTGGAGTTCCTCTCGCCTTTCCTGTGGAGAGCGCCTCCTCTTGAGATGCGACGGGAACGCCGGGAATTCTTTCCCGACACGCAGGGAAAGGATTCCTCCTCTCGAGCTAGGAGGCGGAAACGGGGCTCCTCTGGATGTGGCGGGGACTCTCGTGCTTCCTCTCGAGTGGAGACGGGTATGTCGGGGAACTTCTTGAGTTGCAGCAAGGGTGTGAAGGACCCTTTGGAAGTTCCAGAGGTTAGGTGTGATTAGCCTCGAGACGCCTCAGCGGAAATGGGCCTCATCTCGCCTGGAGGGGAGAACCTCCTGGATTTTCTCGAGTTGCGGCAGGTGCTCTCGACTTACGACGGGGACCTCAGGGACCGCTCTGGTGGCCTCAGGAAAGGCCAGTCCCCATGCGAGTTGCTCGGGGCCTCTCGGGATTCCTCTCCCGTCGATGCCGGGGCCTAAGACCTTGTGTGGAGTGGTGCCGGAACCTGAGGATTCCTCTCCAGTGCTGACATGGATCTTGGGGTACTTCTGGAGTCTCCCGGGGAGTCAGTCCTCGTCTCGAGTGGGGGCATGCACGTGCGCTTTCCTCCCGAGCTGTAGCAGCAGTGTCACGCTTCCCTTCGCGTGGATCAAGGGATCTGTGGCTTTTCCTCGAGGCTTTCCCACGAGGCTTTCCCACAGGGCTGTCCCACGTGCCACCGTGGTGTGAGTCGATCCTCGGCTTGAAAGTCGAGGCAGTGCAGGGAAAACAGGTTTCCCTGGAATGGACTGAGACATCTGGGGGACTCTGGGAATGGTGGCACGACCCTGGAGTTCCTCTCGCCTTTCCTGTGGAGAGCGCCTCCTCTTGAGATGCGACGGGAACGCCGGGAATTCTTTCCCGACCACGCAGGGAAAGGATCCCTCCTCTCGAGCTAGGAGGCGGAAACGGGGCTCCTCTGGATGTGGGCGGGACTCTCGTGCTTCCTCTCGAGTGGAGACGGGTATGTCGGGGAACTTCTTGAGTTGCAGCAAGGGTGTGAAGGACCCTTTGGAAGTTCCAGAGGTTAGGTGTGATTAGCCTCGAGACGCCTCAGCGGAAATGGGCCTCATCTCGCCTGGAGGGGAGAACCTCCTGGATTTTCTCGAGTTGCGGCAGGTGCTCTCGACTTACGACGGGGACCTCAGGGACCCGCTCTGGTGGCCTCAGGAAAGGCCAGTCCCCATGCGAGTTGCTCGGGGCCTCTCGGATTCCTCTCCCGTCGATGCGGGGCCTAAGACCTTGTGTGGAGGGTGCCGGAACCTGAGGATTCCTCTCCAGTGCTGACATGGATCTTGGGGTACTTCTGGAGTCTCCCCAGGGGAGTCAGTCCTCGTCTCGAGTGGGGCATGCACGTGCGCTTTCCTCCGAGCTGTAGCAGCAGTGTCACGCTTCCCTTCGCGTGGATCAAGGGATCTGTGGCTTTCCCTCGAGGCTTTCCCGAGGCTTTCCACGAGGCTTTCCCACAGGCTGTCCCACGTGCCACCGTGTGTGAGTCGATCCTCGGCTTGAAAGTCGAGGCAGTGCAGGGAAAACAGGTTTCCCTGGAATGGACTGAGACATCTGGGGGACTCTGGGAATGGTGGCACGACCCTGGAGTTCCTCTCGCCTTTCCTGTGGAGAGCGCCTCCTCTTGAGATGCGACGGAACGCCGGGAATTCTTTCCCGACCACGCAGGGAAAGGATCCCTCCTCTCGAGCTAGGAGGCGGAAACGGGGCTCCTCTGGATGTGGGCGGGACTCTCGTGCTTCCTCTCGAGTGGAGACGGGTATGTCGGGGAACTTCTTGAGTTGCAGCAAGGGTGTGAAGGACCCTTTGGAAGTTCCAGAGGTTAGGTGTGATTAGCCTCGAGAGCCTCAGCGGAAATGGGCCTCATCTCGCCTGGAGGGGAGAACCTCCTGGATTTTCTCGAGTTGCGGCAGGTGCTCTCGACTTACGACGGGGGACCTCAGGGACCGCTCTGGTGGCCTCAGGAAAGGCCAGTCCCCATGCGAGTTGCTCGGGGCCTCTCGGGATTCCTCTCCCGTCGATGCCGGGCCTAAGACCTTGTGTGGAGTCGGTGGGAACCTGAGGATTCCTCTCCAGTGCTGACATGGATCTTGGGGTACTTCTGGAGTCTCCCCAGGGGAGTCAGTCCTCGTCTCGAGTGGGGGCATGCACGTGCGCTTTCCTCCGAGCTGTAGCAGCAGTGTCACGCTTCCCTTCGCGTGGATCAAGGGATCTGTGGCTTTCCCTCGAGGCTTTCCCACGAGGCTTTCCCACAGGGCTGTCCCACGTGCCACCGTGGTGTGAGTCGATCCTCGGCTTGAAAGTCGAGGCAGTGCAGGGAAAACAGGTTTCCCTGGAATGGACTGAGACATCTGGGGACTCTGGGAATGGTGGCACGACCCTGGAGTTCCTCTCGCCTTTCCTGTGGAGAGCGCCTCCTCTTGAGATGCGACGGAACGCCGGGAATTCTTTCCCGACCACGCAGGGAAAGGATCCCTCCTCTCGAGCTAGGAGGCGGAAACGGGGGCTCCTCTGGATGTGGGCGGGACTCTCGTGCTTCCTCTCGAGTGGAGACGGGTATGTCGGGAACTTCTTGAGTTGCAGCAAGGGTGTGAAGGACCCTTTGGAAGTTCCAGAGGTTAGTGTGATTAGCCTCGAGACGCCTCAGCGGAAATGGGCCTCATCTCGCCTGGGGGAGAACCTCCTGGATTTTCTCGAGTTGCGGCAGGTGCTCTCGACTTACGACGGGGACCTCAGGGACCGCTCTGGTGGCCTCAGGAAAGGCCAGTCCCCATGCGAGTTGCTCGGGGGCCTCTCGGGATTCCTCTCCCGTCGATGCCGGGCCTAAGATCTTGTGTGGAGTCGGTGCCGGAACCTGAGGATTCCTCTCCAGTGCTGACATGGATCTTGGGGTACTTCTGGAGTCTCCCAGGGGAGTCAGTCCTCGTCTCGAGTGGGGGCATGCACGTGCGCTTTCCTCCCGAGCTGTAGCAGCAGTGTCGCGCTTCCCTTCGCGTGGATCAAGGAGGCTTTCCCTCGAGGCTTTCCCACGGGCTGTCCCACGTGCCACCGTGGTGTGAGTCGATCCTCGGCTTGAAAGTCGAGGCAGTGCAGGGAAAACAGGTTTCCCTGGAATGGACTGAGACATCTGGGGACTCTGGGAATGGTGGCACGACCCTGGAGTTCCTCTCGCCTTTCCTGTGGAGAGCGCCTCCTCTTGAGATGCGACGGAACGCCGGGAATTCTTTCCCGACCACGCAGGAAAGGATCCCTCCTCTCGAGCTAGGAGGCGGAAACGGGGCTCCTCTGGATGTGGGCGGGACTCTCGTGCTTCCTCTCGAGTGGAGACGGGTATGTCGGGGAACTTCTTGAGTTGCAGCAAGGGTGTGAAGGACCCTTTGGAAGTTCCAGAGGTTAGGTGTGATTAGCCTCGAGACGCCTCAGCGGAAATGGGCCTCATCTCGCCTGGAGGGGAGAACCTCCTGGATTTTCTCGAGTTGCGGCAGGTGCTCTCGACTTACGACGGGACCTCAGGGACCCGCTCTGGTGGCCTCAGGAAAGGCCAGTCCCCATGCGAGTTGCTCGGGGCCTCTCGGGATTCCTCTCCCGTCGATGCGGGGCCTAAGACCTTGTGTGGAGGTGCCGGAACCTGAGGATTCCTCTCCAGTGCTGACATGGATCTTGGGGTACTTCTGGAGTCTCCCCAGGGAGTCAGTCCTCGTCTCGAGGGGGCATGCACGTGCGCTTTCCTCCCGAGCTGTAGCAGCAGTGTCGCGCTTCCCTTCGCGTGGATCAAGGGATCTGTGGCTTTCCCTCGAGGCTTTCCACGAGCTTTCCCACGAGCTTTCCCACAGGGCTGTCCCACGTGCCACCGTGGTGTGAGTCGATCCTCGGCTTGAAAGTCGAGGCAGTGCAGGGAAAACAGGTTTCCCTGGAATGGACTGAGACATCTGGGGGACTCTATGGTGGCACGACCCTGGAGTTCCTCTCGCCTTTCCTGTGGAGAGCGCCTCCTCTTGAGATGCGACGGGAACGCCGGGAATTCTTTCCCGACCACGCAGGGAAAGGATCCCTCCTCTCGAGCTAGGAGGCGGAAACGGGGCTCCTCTGGATGTGGGCGGGACTCTCGTGCTTCCTCTCGAGTGGAGACGGGTATGTCGGGGAACTTCTTGAGTTGCAGCAAGGTGTGAAGGACCCTTTGGAAGTTCCAGAGGTTAGGTGTGATTAGCCTCGAGACGCCTCAGCGGAAATGGGCCTCATCTCGCCTGGAGGGAGAACCTCCTGGATTTTCTCGAGTTGCGGCAGGTGCTCTCGACTTACGACGGGGACCTCAGGGACCCGCTCTGGTGGCCTCAGGAAAGGCCAGTCCCCATGCGAGTTGCTGGGGGCCTCTCGGGATTCCTCTCCCGTCGATGCCGGGGCCTAAGACCTTGTGTGGAGTCGGTGCCGGAACCTGAGGATTCCTCTCCAGTGCTGACATGGATCTTGGGGTACTTCTGGAGTCTCCCCAGGGGAGTCAGTCCTCGTCTCGAGTGGGGCATGCACGTGCGCTTTCCCCGAGCTGTAGCAGCAGTGTCACGCTTCCCTTCGCGTGGATCAAGGGATCTGTGCTTTCCCTCGAGGCTTTCCCACGGCTTTCCACGAGGCTTTCCCACAGGGCTGTCCCACGTGCCACCGTGGTGTGAGTCGATCCTCGGCTTGAAAGTCGAGGCAGTGCAGGGAAAACAGGTTTCCCTGGAATGGACTGAGACATCTGGGGACTCTGGAATGGTGGCACGACCCTGGAGTTCCTCTCCTTTCCTGTGGAGAGCGCCTCCTCTTGAGATGCGACGGGAAACGGAAATTCTTTTCCGAACACGCAGGGAAGGATCCCTCCTCTCGAGCTAGAGGCGGAAACGGGGCTCCTCTGGATGTGGCGGACTCTCGTGCTTCCTCTCGAGTGGAGACGGGTATGTCGGGGAACTTCTTGAGTTGCAGCAAGGGTGTGAAGGACCCTTTGGAAGTTCCAGTTTAGGTGTGAGCCTCGAGACGCCTCAGCGGAAATGGGCCTCATCTCGCCTGGAGGGGGAACCTCCTGGATTTTCTCGAGTTGCGGCAGGTGCTCTCGACTTACGACGGGGACCTCAGGGACCGCTCTGTGGCCTCAGGAAAGGCCAGTCCCCATGCGAGTTGCTCGGGGCCTCTCGGGATTCCTCTCCCGTCGATGCCGGGGCCTAAGACCTTGTGTGGAGTGCCGGAACCTGAGGATTCCTCTCCAGTGCTGACATGGATCTTGGGGTACTTCTGGAGTCTCCCCAGGGAGTCAGTCCTCGTCTCGAGTGGGGGCATGCACGTGCGCTTTCCTCCCGAGCTGTAGCAGCAGTGTCCGTGGATCAAGGGATCTGTGGCTTTCCCTCGAGGCTTTCCCACGAGGCTTTCCCACGGGCTTTCCCACAGGGCTGTCCCACGTGCCACCGTGGTGTGTCGATCCTCGGCTTGAAAGTCGAGCAGTGCAGGGAAAACAGGTTTCCCTGGAATGGACTGAGACATCTGGGGACTCTGGAATGGTGGCACGACCCTGGAGTTCCTCTCGCCTTTCCTGTGGAGAGCGCCTCCTCTTGAGATGCGACGGGAACGCCGGGAATTCGTTCCCGGAACACGCAGGGAAAGGATCCCTTCTCTCGAGCTAGGAGGCGGAAACGGGGCTCCTCTGGATGGGGACGGGACTCTCGTGCTTCCTCTCGAGTGGAGACGGGTATGTCAGGGAACTTCTTGAGTTGCAGCAAGCGTTGTGAAGGACCCTTTGGAAGTTCCAGTAGGTTAGGTTGTGATTAGCCTCAATACGCCTCATGGAAATGGGCCTCATCTCGCCTGGAGGGGAGAACCTCCTGATTTTCTCGAGTTGCGGCAGGCGCTCTCGACTTTACGAACGGGGACCTCAGGGACCCGCTCTGGTGGCCTCAGGAAAGGCCAGTCCACATGCGAGTTGCTCTGGGGCCTCTCGGGATTCCTCTCTCGTCGATGCCAGGGCCTAAGATCTTGTGTGGAGTAGGTGCCGGAACCTGAGGATTCCTCTCCAGTGCTGACATGGATCTTGGGGTACGGCTGGAGTCGCCCCAGGGGAGTCAGTCCTCGTCTCGAAGTGGGGGCATGCACGTGGCGCTTTCCTCCCGAGCATGTAGCCAGCAGTGTCATGCTTCCCTTCGCGTGGATCAAGGGATCTGCAACTTTCCCTCGAGGCTTTCCCACGAGGCTTTCCCTCGAGGCTTTCCCTCGAGGCTTTCCCACAGGGCTGTCCCACGTGCCACCTTGGTGTGAGTCGATCCTCGGCTTGAAAGTCGAGGCAGTGCAGGGAAAACAGGTTTCCCTGGAATGTACTGAGACATCTGGGGGACTCTGGGAATGGTGCACGACCCTGGAGTTCCTCTCGCCTTTCCTGTGGAGAGCGCCTCCTCTTGAGATGCGACGGGAACGCCGGGATTTCTTTCCCGACCACGCAGGGAAAGTATCCCTGCTCTCGAGCTATGAGGCGGAAACGGGGCTCCTCTGGATGTAGGGCGGGACTCTCGTGCTTCCTCTCGAGTGGAGACGGGTATGTCGGGGAACTTCTTGAGTTGCAGCAAAGGTGTGAAAGGACCCTTGGAAGTTCCAGAAGTTAGATGAGATTAGCCTCCGAGACGCCTCAGTGGAAATGGGCCTCATCTCGCCTGGAGGGGAGAACCTCCTGGATTTTCTCCAGTTGCGGACAGGTGCTCTCGACTCCCGACGGGGACCTCAGGGACCCAGTTCTGCTGGACCTCAGGAAAGGCCAGTCCCCATGTGAGTTGCTCGGGGCCTCTCGGTGACTCTCGGGTTTCCTCTCCCGTCAATGCTGGGGCCTAAAACCTTTGTGTGGAGTCAGTGCCTGAACCTGAGGATTCCTCTCCAGTGCTGACATGGATCTTGGGGTACTTCTGTAGTCTCCCCAGGGGAATCAGTCTTCGTCTCGAGTGGGGGCATGCACGTGCGCTTTCCTCCCGAGCTGTAGCAGCAGTGTCACGCTTCCCTTCGCGTGAACCAAGAGGATAAGGGGCTTTCCCTCGAGGCTTTCCCTCGAGGCTTTCCCACGAGGCTTTCCCACGAGGCTTTCTGCCGGGGTCAGCCCCGGTGGATCCAGGGAATTCGAAGGGTGGACGGCGTTGGCGTGGAAAGAACTTGTTTGTTATTAATGTAAGATTAGATTAAGAAACTATAGTGTAATAAGAAGATTAAGTGGACGAAGAGGGCTGAATAGCTTGGTTTACGCGGAAGGCCAATAATATTCCAGACAAGGAATTTGCACCATCTACGTTGGGCCACCGGCGCCCGCTTGAATATCTAAGGGTGCCTCGCCTTAAGCTCCCTTTGGTGCGGGTCTTAACAGCCGGGGCAAGTAAGTAGACCTGGCGAGCCTCCGCGCCCCAGATGGAGATTCAGCCTGAAGTTAAAGTAAAGAGCAGAGAGAGGGAAGGGGAGAGAAGAGGAGAGAGAGAGACATGGGGGGAGCCAGAGTCCAAGAAACCAGGCCGAGAGACTAGTTCGAGAAACTGATCCGATCCTTTATTGTTCAGAAGGCCTTTTATACTTTTGATAAAACATGGAGATCAACGGGGTAACACAGAATTATGTAGCGTTCGCAGCCCAGACTCTTTCTATACATCATTTTGTATACAAAAGGTCTCAGGTGATTTACATTATCTTCTGGCCAAGAAGCTTGTTAACACTTTTTAGCTCTCTTCCTTAATGAATGTTGATTTTGTTTCCCCTGAAGTGTTTTTCTTTAATTTGCATCTCCTTAAAGCATTAAAGTTACATCTCTATAGAACAAAGGTGCAGTGGGATATAACAAAGAAGGTACTTAACTCAAAGATCTAATGTTGCTAATACCAGGTCTACTACTTGTTTTTCTATATACCAACTATATCTAAAAATAAAGGATATGAAAATTTGGCAGCAAGCATTGACTCAACAAATGAAACTTTTAATCAGTCCTATTCTAAAGATTTTGACTCTTCGGAAGCCCCTACATTCCTAGGATATTTTAAGCTTCCTGTGCCTCCTGCGGTCAGGAGGCCTCAAACAATCACACTCGCAGAGTCCTGCAGGCAGGCTAGAAAGCCATCGGAGGGGTTTTTAGATTGAAACACTCTTTCAAATGCAGAAGACTGAAACCCTGAATTGACTTTTTCCAGAAAATGTCAGAAGAGTGGAAAAGCAGAGCACAAAAGCCGGCAGATTTTTGTTGGGGTACGTGCTTAGGAATTTCCAGAGGGGTCCCTGAAGTCTGAGCACGCCTTGCGATATGTCAGCTTCCTTCCTCATGACCTTGTCACGGGCGGGATTCCTCACACTGGCTCCCGGCATCTCACCCTTTTTAATTTTAAATAATTAATTATTTATGTTTAAAATCAGGTGCAGTTCGGTCTCGAGATTCCGAATGCTCTGCCGAAGAATCTAGACAATATAGGGAAGTATGATTATGAGGAGCAAGATAATAGACAGTAGACAGAACAGTCTTCAGAAATGAAGTTAGAGAAAGTGTGGGAAAAGTCATTGGCTTCTCCTGCGGTGGTAAAATCTAATCGGGAGTGTTCCAAGGTCTGAATCTGATTATGAAGTTTCCCTAAGTCTAAACTAATATCTGAGCTGTTCCAAAATACCTAAACCTTGATTTTTTAACATATTGGGCATTTACACTTGTTGAGTCAATGATTGCTGTTGTAGTAACAATAACAGTTGTTGTAACACAGCAAGAACATAATTATCATATCAATAAGTTGTTACAGTTATAGGACATCTTTAAAACCACAGAAGAGCAGACATTACTTTGAGGAGTTAAACAAGATGAAAACATCCATGGTTCACAAGTCGCTACATTAGGTACATTAAGTTTTCTGGAATCATTGGTGAAAAGAAGAACATAAGGAGAGGATAGACAAGCCAAAATAGAGTAAATAGAGTCATTTTCTGGTTGGAGTTTGTGCTGCAGCAGCTGTTAGTCCTGCCGGGATCTTGATGTTTCTTTTGCCTCTTTTGCCGGTAGGAGCAGCGGCCTTCACCCCGCCCTCTGACACTGGCGCTGTTATGGGGCTGCGAGTGCGGTGCACTGGGTTCCTGTCAGTCAGGCTGGCCCCGCCCGCAGCTTTTGGTGCGCGGCTGTTTCCCGCGGTGGTGGTGGCAGAGAAGTTCCCTTTTTCTTTTGTGGCGAATCAGTCTGTCCGGGATCCAAGTTGACGAATCTGCACCCTGTGGAAAAAAATATAAACACTTCCTCGACCCGCAGTAAATTTTGGGTCGGGATCTTTTTGTTATCTGGAGGAGATCTTTTTGCTTTACTAATGGCTTTTTATTTTACTGTTTCAAACGAATCAGCATTTAACTTATTACAAAGAGAACATGTTGTAAAATCTGATGGGGGAAAACTATACTTAATTTCTCTCTTTTTAATTTTTGAATTAACAAAGCACGTGAGGGTAAATGATGCAAGATCTGATCACAAGAATTTCCTATAGCAATCTGCCAATCATCAAACATTTGAAAAGCATCAAGTTGTTCTCTGTTATATGGAAGTACAATTTTTGATGGTTCTTTATTAAACAATTTAATAAATCAGTATATTTGAATTAATCTTTTTAATTAATATGTCAGTAATTTTTCCTTAGGCAGAGGCCACTGTTCCACCCACACCGGATCTTGAAATTTTCATGTAATGGGGTAGGCAGCAAAAACAATGGCCTTCATTATAAATTTGGATATCCCAATCCAGTATATAGCTTGCGAGGAGTTGGGCAAATTAGCTCAATTATTCTTGTCTGTTGTTTACCCAATCCTTTTGATGGATCATAGCCGATCTGCAGCATCTGAGAGGTCACTTTATCATCAGGGCTAAAAAGTAACACTCCCATTTGAGATAGCATGTCCCTCCCCCACAGGGTAAGGGGGAGTGAAGGGACTACATACGGTTGGAAAGTTCCACGGGTGTCCTCAAATTGCCAATCTAAAATTTTTGCACTTTTGGCTACTGTGGGGGCTCTTCCTATCCCCACCAAGTTATTTTCAGTAGTATGTGTGGGCCAGGAGGTGGGCCAGGAGCTAGGCCAGTCTTTTCCTGAAATGCAAGAAACGTCTGCTCCTGTGTCTAATAACCCCACAATAGACTTGCCATTAATCAGAATAGTTTTCATAGGCCGTTTCTGAGTAATTTTTGTTATCCAAAAAACCATATCACTAGACCCAAATATAAGAAGCAAGAAAAGAGGTGTTACACAATATCTTTATAAGCTTTTCTAATGATCTTTTTATAACCCAAATCTGGTCTATAGCCTTTTAGATGACAAGTAACCATTTAATCTTAGCTTGAATACTTCCAGCAACGGGGAGCTCACTATTCACCAAGGTTTTAAACTCTCTCTCACCTCTTACTCTATAGCATTTTTATCCTGCATACCACTTTTTCTAACTCCTTTTCAGTAGTATATGTTGGCCAGGAGCTGCGCTAGTCTCTCAGCAATGTAAGAAACGTCTTGTCTATTGTCTAACAGCCATGACATTTTATATCTTTGAATTAAAAAATCTTTTAAAGGCCTAGAAGCTGCAATTTTTTGCACCCAAAAAGCTAGATCTAGATCCTCTGGGGCTTTTTTTGTCTGGTTTTTCTGTTTGGTAATAAGGTAAAAGCAAAAGCTGTGCTATTATTTTTTTTTAATTTTTATTAATTGCACAGTTTTAGCAGGTGGCGAGATCAAAACTTCAGTTTTTTCAGTATAATCAGAATTTACTACACAAGACACTACCGAAATTTCTTGAAAAGAAAGCAAGCTATGCCCCAGTACAAGTCTTACAATGTCCTCAGGCAGGGGACTAGCCACTCTCATTGGAATCTGAGTCACTGGCACATCAGGGGTTAATATTATTGAGGTGGTGGAACTGAGGTCTAGGCCTGAGCTACCTGGGGTTGTTTGGTACGGGTTGTTGTGTCTGTTTAGCAGGACATTTTGGCAAAACATGTTCTATTTGGCCTCAAGAGAAACATTTTGCATTTGTAAAGTCCTTTTTATTACGAATATTTTTTTTTCTGTTTTTCTTCCTTTTTCTTTTTTTTTTTGTTGGGTGAGGCCCCTCCTGAGGGGATTTTATGCAAGGAGCAAGCTCTGTTTTAAAAGCTCTTTTGCTCAAAAATATTGTCACTATCGTTTTCAAACTTAAGCAATGTTCTGGGAGGCTTTGGATATAAAGTGGGGAGTTCTTAAGCCCTGGGGAGGCGCAAGCAGAGGTTGCAGTGGTCGCCTTAAATAAGATAACTTTTTTAAAGGTTTGGTTTGTGTAGAGGGGGAGGGGGCTCTCCAGGGCGCTCGGCCGCTGCGTCCTGTAAGCACCCTCCTTCCTCGGGAGGAAGAGGAGTCTCTCTCCTTTTGTTTGCCAATGGCAGAAAATACGATCTGCATAGAAGGTGGAGACCCACTACCATTTACCGCTATAGCCTCTCCCATAGGCTATCTAACAGCCTCATGACAGGGGTCCAGAACATTTGTAATCATATTTTACAGAGCAAAAGCATTTACAGGCCCATGCAAAGTATAGTAAGTTTTTAGCTGTTTTCCTACTCTCTCCCAGGTGTCTAAGTTAACAGTGCCTTCTTCTGGAAACCAGGGACACTGTTCTTGTACAAAGGAAAAAAATGAATGAATATTGGAATTTTTAACTTTAATTCCTCGTTTAGTTAGTAACTGCCAAGATTACTCCTATAAAAAGCTGTCTTTCTTTTGATTCACTGTTACCCATGTCAGAAAATTAAGTCTTATAGAAAAGTCTACCTCAACAAAAGGTTTTACCTCTGGCGAGGGGGGTTTTGTTTTTAACCCTAGGATAGCAGGTTTCTTTTCAACCTCTAGAGCACCAGGTTTCTCTTAAACCCTTGAACACTTCCCACTCTTCCTCACCCTGTCTATCCTACAGGGGGGTCCGCGGCACCCTGAGTGGGGTCCTAGCCGTCCCGAACACTCAACACTGGGGGAGTACCCGAAAGTACTCCGGGGGAGTGATTAAGTCACTCCGGGGGGAGCAACAGAGAGTGCTCCGGGGGGAGCAACGGAGAGGGCTCCGGGGGGAGCAGCAGAGAGTGCTCCGGGGGGAGCTTTTGCTCCGAGGAACCTACCTTCGAATAGCCTGTTCCGGGCGTCACTTGCCGGGGTCCTGGCCCGGTGGATCCAGGGAATTCGAAGGGTGGACGGCGTTGGCGTGGAAAGACTTGTTTGTTTATTAATGTAAGATTAGATTAAGAAACTATAGTGTAATAAGATTAAGTGGAGGAAGAGGGCTGAATAGCTTGGTTTACGAGGAAGGCCAATAAAATTCCAGACAAGGAATCTGCACCATCTACGTTGGGCCACCGGCGCCCGCTTGAATATCTAAGGGTGCCTCGCCTTAAGCTCCCTTTCGTGCGGGGTCTTAACAGCCGGGGCAAGTAAGTAGACCTGGCGAGCCTCTGCGCCCCAGATGGAGATTCAGCCTGAAGTTAAAGTAAAGAGCAGAGAGAGGGAAGGGGAGAGAAGAGGAGAGAGAGAGACATGGGGGGAGCCAGAGTCCCAAGAAACCAGGCCGAGAGACTAGTTCGAGAAACTGGTCCGATCCTTTATTGTTCAGAAGGCCTTTTATACTTTTGATAAAACATGGAGATCAACGGGTAACACAGAATTATGTAGCGTTCGCAGCCCAGACTCTTTCTATACATCATTTTGTATACAAAAGGTCTCAGGTGATTTACATTATCTTCTGGCCAAGAAGCTTGTTAACACTTTTTAGCTCTCTTCCTTAATGAATGTTGATTTTGTTTCCCCCGAAGTGTTTTTCTTTAATTTGCATCTCCTTAAAGCATTAAAGTTACATCTCTATAGAACAAAGGTGCAGTGGGATATAACAAAGAAGGTACTTAACTCAAAGATCTAATGTTGCTAATACCAGGTCTACTACTTGTTTTTCTATATACCAACTATATCTAAAAATAAAGGATATGAAAATTTGGCAGCAAGCATTGACTCAACAAATGAAACTTTTAATCAGTCCTATTCTAAAGATTTTGACTCTTCGGAAGCCCCTACATTCCTAGGATGTTTTAAGCTTCCTGTGCCTCCTGCAGTCAGGAGGCCTCAAACAATCACACTCGCCAGAGTCCTGCAGGCAGGCTAGAAAGCCATCGGAGGGGTTTTTAGATTGAAACACTCTTTCAAATGCGAAGACTGAAACCCTGAATTGACTTTTTCCGAGAAAATGTCAGAAGAGTGGAAAAGCAGAGCACAAAAGCCGGCAGATTTTTGTTGGGGTACATGCTTAGGAATTTGCCAGAGGGGTCCCTGAAGTCTGAGCACGCCTTGTGTATGTCAGCTTCTTCCTCATGACTTTGTCACGGGCGGGATTCCTCACACTGGCTCCCGGCAGCTTTCCCACAGGGCTGTCCCACGTGCCACCGTGGTGTGAGTCGATCCTCGGCTTGAAAGTCGAGGCAGTGCAGGGAAAACAGGTTTCCCTGGAATGGACTGAGACATCTGGGGGACTCTGGGAATGTGGCACGACCACTGGAGTTCCTCTCGCCTTTCCTGTGGAGAAGCGCCTCCACTTGAGATGCGACGGGAAAGCCGGGAATTCTTTCCCGACCACGCAGGGAAAGGATCCCTCCTCTCGAGCTAGGAGGCGGAAACGGGGCTCCTCTGGATGTGGGCGGGACTCCCGTGCTTCCTCTCCGAGTGGAGTCAGGTATATCGGGGAACTTCTTGAGTTGCAGCAAGGGTGTGAAGGACCCTTTGGAAGTTCCAGAGGTTAGGTGTGATTAGCCTCGAGACGCCTCAGTGGAAAATGGGCCTCATCTCGCCTGGAGGGCAGAACCTCCTGGATTTTCTCGAGTTGCGGCAGGTGCTCTCGACTTACGATGGGAACCTCAGGGACCCGCTCTGGTGGCGTCAGGAAAGGCCAGTCCCCATGCGAGTTGCTCAGGGGGCCTCTCGGGATACCTCTTCCGTCAATGCTGGGGCCTAAGACCTTGTGTGGAGTCAGTGCCGGAACCTGAGGATTCCTCTCCAGTGCTGACATGGAATCTTGGGGTACTTCTGGAGTCTCCCCAGGGGAGTCAGTCCTCGTCTCAAGTGGGGGAATGCACGTAGCACTTTCCTTCCGAGCTGTAGCAGCAGTGTCGCACTTCCCTTCGCGTGGATCAAGGGATCTGTGGCTTTCCCTCGAGGCTTTCCCACGAGGCTTTCCCACAGGGCTGTCGCCACGTGCCACCGTGGTGTGAGTCGATCCTCGGCTTGAAAGTCGAGGCAGTGCAGGGAAAAGAGTTTTCCCTGGAATGGACTGAGACATCTGGTGGACTCTGGGAATGTGGCACGACCCTGGAGTTCCTCTCGCCTTTCCTGTGAAGAGCGCCTCCACTTGAGATGCGACGGGAAACGCCGGGAATTCTTTCCCGACCACGCAGGAAAGGATCCCTCTTCTCGAGCTAGGAGGCGGAAACGGGGCTCCACTGGATATGGGCGTGACTCTCGTGCTTCCTCTCGAGTGGATTCGGGTATGTCGGGGAACTTCTTGAGTTGCAGCAAGGGTGTGAAGGACCCTTTGGAAGTTCCAGATGTTAGATGTGATTAGCCTCGAGACACCTCAGCGGAAATGGGCCTCATCTCGCCTGGAGGGAGAACCTCCTGGATTTTCTCAAGTTGCGGCAGGTGCTCTGGACTTACGATGGGGACCTCAGGGACCCGCTCTGGCGGCCTCAGGAAAGGCCAGTCCCCTTGCGAGTTTTTCGGGGGCCTCTCGGGGGCCTCTCGGGTTTCCTCTCCCGTCGATGCTGGGGCCTAAAACCTTGTGCGGAGTCAGTGCCGGAACCTGAGGATTCATCTCCAGTGCTGACATGGAGCTTGGGGTACTTCTGGAGTCTCCCCAGGGGAGTCAGTCCTCGTCTCGAGTGGAGGCATGCACGTGCGCGTTCCTCCTGAGCTGTAGCAGCAGTGTCACGCTTCCCTTCGCGTGGATCAAGGGATCAGGGCTTCCCTCGAGGCTTTCCCACAGGGCTGTCCCACGTACCACCGTGGTGTGAGTCGATCCTCGGCTTGAAAGTCGAGGCAGTGCAGGGAAAACAGGTTTCCCTGGAATGGACTGAGACATCTGGGGGACTCTGGGAATGTGGCACGACCCTGGACTTACTCTCGCGTTTCCTGTGGAGAGCGCTTCCACTTGAGATACGACGGGAACGCCGGGAATTCTTTCCCGACCGCGTAGGGAAAGGATCCCTCCTCTCGAGCTTGGAGGCGGAAATGGGGCTTCCTCTGGATGTGGGCGGGACTCTCGTGCTTCCTCTCGAGTGGAAACAATATATCGGGGAACTTCTCGAGTTGCAGCAAGGGTGTGAAGGACCCTTTGGAAGTTCCAGAGGTTACGTGTGATTAGCCTGGAGACGCCTCAGTGGAAATGGGCCTCATCTCGCCTGGAGGGCAGAACCTCCTGGATTTTCTCGAGTTTGCGGCAGGTGCTTTCGAATTACGACGGGAACCTCAGGGACCCGCTGTAGTGGCGTCAGGAAAGGCCAGTCCCCATGCGAGTTGCTCGGGGGCCTCTCGGGATTCCTCTCCCGTCGATGCCAGAGGCCTAAGATCTTGTGTGGAGCCGGTGCCGGAACCTGAGGATTCCTCTCCAGTGCTGACATGGATCTTGGGTACTTCTGGAGTCTCCCCAAGGGAAGTCAGTCCTCGTCTCGAGTGGGGCATGCAGGTGCGCTTTCCTCCCGAGCTGTAGCAGCAGTGTCACGCTTCCCTTCGCGTGGATCAAGGGATCAGGAGCTTTCCCTCGAGGCTTTCCCACGAGGCTTTCCCACGAGGCTTTCCCACAGGGCTGTCCCACGTGCCACCGTGGTGTGAGTCGATCCTCGGCCTTGAAACTCGAGGCAGTGCAGGGAAAACAGGTTTCCCTTGAATGGACTGACACATCTGGGGGACTCTGGGAATGTGCACGACCCTGGAGTTCCTCTCGCCTTTCCTTTGGAGAGCGCCTCCACTGGAGATACGACGGGAACGCCGGGAATTCTTTCCCGACCACGCAGGGAAAGGATCCCTTCCTCTCGAGCTAGGAGGCGGAAACGGGGCTCCTCTGGATGTGGGCGGGACTCTCGTGCTTCCTCTCGAGTGGATCGGGTATGTCGGGGAACTTCTTGAGTTGCAGCAAGGGTGTGAAGGACCCTTTGGAAAGTTCCAGAGTTTAGGTGTGATAGCCTCGAGACGCCTCAGCGGAAATGGGCCTCATCCTCGCCTGGAGTGGAGAACCTCCTGGATTTCTCGAGTTTCACAGGTGCTCTCGACTTACGACGGGGCCTCAGGGACCCGCTGTGGTTGTGTCAGGAAAGGCCAGTCCCCATGCGAGTTGCTCCGGGTCTCTCGGGATTCCTCTCCCGTCGATGCCGGGCCATAAGATCTTGTGTGGAGCCAGTGCCGGAATCTGAGGATTCCTCCTCCAGTGCTGACATGGATCTTGGAGGTACTTCTGGAGTCTCCCCAGGGGAGTCAGTCCTCGTCTCGAGAGGGGGCATGCACGTGCGCTTTCCTCCCCAGCCGTAGCAGCAGTGTCACGCTTCCCTTCGAGTGGTATCAAGGTATCTGTGGCTTTTCCCTCGAGGTTTTCCCACGAGGCTTTCCCACGAGCTTTCCCACAGCGCTGTCCCACGTGCCACCGTGGTGTGAGTCGATCCTCGGCTTGAAAGTCGAGGCAGTGCAGGGAAAGCAGGTTTCCCTGGAATGGACTGAGACATCTGGGGGACTCTGGGAATGGTGGCACGGCCCTGGAGTTCCTCTCGCCTTTCCTGTGGAGAGCGCCTCCTCTTGAGATGCGACGGGAACGCCGGGAATTCTTTCCCCACCACGCGGAAAGGATCCCTCCTCTCGAGCTAGGAGGCAGAAACGGGGCTCCTCTGGATGTGGGCGGGACTCCCGTGCTTCCTCTCGAGTGGGAGTCGGGAATGGGGTTGCGCTTTCTTGAGTTGCAGCAAGGGTGTAAGGACCCTTTGAAACAGTTCCCGTGAGTTTAGTGTGATTAGCCTCGAAGAGACCTGAGGGCGAAATGGGCCTCATCTTCGCCTGGATGGAGAACCTCTGGATTTCTCGAGTTTCAGCAGGTGCTCTCGACTTAGCGAAAGGGACCCTCAGGGACCCGCTGTGGTTGTGTCCATGGAAGAGGCCAGTCCCCGCATGCGAGTTGGCTCCGGGGTCTCTCGGGATCCTCTCCCACGTCGATGCGGGCCATAATGATCTTGTGTGGAGCACAGTGCCGGAAGTCTGAGGATTCCTGCTCCAGTGCTGACATGGATCTGAGGTACTTCTGGAGTCCTCCCCAGGGGAGTTCAGGTCCTCGTCTCACGAGAGGGGGCAGTGCACGGCGGCTTTCCTCACCCAGCCGTAGCAGCAGTGTCACGCTTCCCTTCCCGAAGTGATCAAGGTATCTGTGGGCTTTTCCCCTCGAGGTTTTCCCACGAGGCTTGTCGCCACGAGGCTTCCCCACAGCGCTGTCGCCACCTGCCACGCGTGGTGTGAGTCGATCCTCGCTTGAAAGTCGAGGTCAGTGCAGGAAGGCAGGTTTCGCCTGGAATGGATGAGACCCATCGTGGGGGACTCCCTGGAATGGTGGCACGGCGCCTCGGAGTTCCTCTCGCCTTTCCTGTGGAGAGGGCCTCCGTCTTGAAGATCGACGGGAACGCCGGGGAATTCTTTTCCCCACCACCTCGGGGAAAGGACTCCCTCTCTCGACTAGGAGCAAGAACGGCGGCTCCTCTGATGTGGCGGACTCACCGTGCGCTTCCCCTCGAGTGAGTCGGGGAATGTTGCGAAACTTCTGTGAGTTGCAGCAAGGGTGTGAAGGACCCTTTGAAGTTCCAGAGTTTATGGTGTGATTTAGCGACTCGAGACGCCTCCAGCGGAAATGGCCCATCTCGGCCTGGAGTGGAGAACTCGTCTGGATTTTTTCGGACGTTCCGCAGGTGGTCTCAGGACTTACGACCGGGGACGGCGTCCAGGGACCGCTGTGGTTGCGTCAGGAAAGGCGAGTCCCGCCATGCCTAGTTTGGTCCGGGGTCCTCGGCTCCTCTCGACGTCGATGCCCGGGCCATCAGATCTTGTGTGGAGGCCAGTGGCCGAACCGTGAGGATTCCTCTCCAGTGCTGACGAGAGACTCTTGAGGTACTTCTGGAGTCTCCCCCAGGGGAGTCAGTCCTCGTCTCCGAGAGGGGGGCATGCACGTCGCTTTCTCCCCAGCCGGAGCACGCAAAGTGTCACGCTTCGCTTCGAGTGATCACAGGTATCTATCTGGGCTTTTCCCTCGAGGTTTTCCCACCGAGGCTTTCCCACGAGGCTCTTCCCAGCGCTGTCCACCTGCCACCCTGGGTGTGAGTCGATCCTGCGGCTTGAAAGTCGAGCAGTGCAAGAAAGCAGGTTTCCCGGAATGGACTGAGACATCTGGGGACTCTGGAAATGGTGGCAGCGGGCCCTGGAGTTCCTCTCGCCTTTCCTGTGGAGAGCGGCCGCCCTCTTGAGATTAGACGGGAACGCGGGAATGTCTTTCCTCACAACCGAACGCCAGGGAAAGGATCGCTCCTCTCGAGCTAGGAGGCAGAAACGGGGCTATCCTCCTGGAGGTGGGCGGGACTCCCGGCTTCCTCCTCGAGTGGAGTCGGGAATGTTTGCGACTTCTGTGAGTTGGGCAGGCAGAGGTGTGAAGGACCCTTTGGAAGTCCAAGTAAGTTTATGTGTGATGAGCTCGAGACCGCCCTCAGGGCGGAACAATGGGCCATCAA
>NW_017197561.1:0-8021 GCF_001704415.2 Capra hircus
AGCGCCTCTTGAGATGCGACGGCAACGCCGGGAATTCTTTCCCGACCACGCAGGGAAAGGATCCCTCCTCTCGAGCTAGGAGTCGGGAACGGGGCTCCCCTGGATGTGGGCGAGACTCTCGTGCTTCCTCTCGAGTGGAGACGGGTATGTCGGGGAACATCTTGAGTTGCAGCAAGTGTGTGAAGGACCCTTTGGAAGTTCCAGATGTTAGATGTCATTAGCCTCGAGACAACTCAGCAGAAATGGGCCTCATCTCGCCTGGAGCGGAGAACCTCCTGGATTTTCTCGAGTTGCTGTAGGTGCTCTCGACTTATGATGGGGACCTCAGGGACCTGCTCTGGTGGCCACAGGAAAGGCCAGTCCGATGGGAGTTCCTGTGGGGCTTTCGGATTCCTCTCCCGTCGATGCCGGGGCCTAAGACCATGTGTGGAGTCGGTGCCGGAACCTGAGGATTCCTCCACAGTGCTGACATGGATCTTGGGGTACTTCTGGAGTCTCCCCAGGGGAGTCAGTCCACGTCTCGATTCGGGGCATGCCACGTGCCGCCTTCCTTCCGATCTGTAGCAGCAGTGTCACGCTGCCCTTCGCGTGGATCAAGACATCTGTGGCTTTCCCTCGAGGCTTTCCCACGAGGCTTTCCCACGAGCTTTCCCACGAGGCTTTCCCACAGGGCTGTCCCACGAGCCACCACGGTGTGAGTCGATCCTCCGCTTGAAAGTCGAGGCAGTGCAGGGAAAACAGGTTTCCCTGGAATGGACTGAGGCATCTGGGGTCTCTGGGAATGGTGGCACGACCCTGGAGTTTCCTTTCTCCTTTCCTGTGGAGAGCGCCTCCTCTTGAGATGCGACGGGAACGCGGGAATTCTTTCCCGAAAACGCAGGGAAAGGATCCCTCCTCTCGAGCAAGGAGGCGTAACCGGGACTCCTCTGGATGTGGGCGGGACTCTCGTGCTTCCTCTCGAGTGGAGACGGGTATGTCGGGGGAACTTCTGGAGTTGCAGCAAGGGTGTGAAGGACCCTTTGGAAGTTCCCAAAGTTTAGGTGTGATTAGCCTCGAGACGCCTCAGCAGAAATGGGCCTCATCTCGCTTGAAGGGTAGAACCTCCTGTATTTTCTCGAGTTGCGGCAGGTGCTCTCGACTTACGATGGGGACCTCAGGGACCCGCTCTGGTGGCCTCAGGAAAGGCCAGTCCCCATGCGAGTTTCTCGGGGGCCTCTTAGGATTCCTCTCCCGTCGATGCCGGGGCCTAAGATCTTGTGTGGAGTGGGTGCCGGAACCTGAGGATTCCTCTCCAGTGCTGACATGGATCTTGGGGTACTTCTGGAGTCTCCCCAGGGGAGTCAGTCCTCGACTCGAGTGGGGGCATGCACGTTTGCTTTCCTCCCGAGCTGTAGCAGCAGTGTCACACTTCCCTTCGCGTGGATCAAGGGATCTGTGGCTTTCGATCGAGGCTTTCCCACGAGGCTTTCCCACAGGGCTGTCCCACGTGCCACCGTGGTTTGAGTTGATCCTCGGCTTGAAAGTCGAGGCAGTGCAGGGATAACAGTTTTCCCTGGAATGGACTGAGACATCTGGGGGATTCAGGGAATGGTGGCACGACCCTGGAGTTCCTCTCGCCTTTCCTGTGGAGAGCGCCTCCTCTTGAGATGTGACGGGAACGCCGGGAATTCTTTCCCGACCACGCAGAGAAAGGATCCCTCCTCTCGAGCTAGGAGGCGGGAACGGGGCTCCCCTGGATGTGGGCGAGACTCTCGTGCTTCCTCTCGAGTGGAGAAGGGTATGTCGGGGAACATCTTGAGTTGCAGCAAGTGCGTGAAGGACCCTTTGGAAGTTCCAGATGTTAGATGTGATTAGCGTCGAGACAACTCAGCAGAAATGGGCCTCATCTCGCCTGGAGCGGAGTACCTCCTGGATATTCTCGAGTTGCTGTAGGTGGTCTCGACTTATGATGGGGACCTCAGGGACCTGCTCTGTTGGCCACAGGAAAGGCCAGTCCCGATGGGAGTTCCTGTGGGGCCTTTCGGGATTCCTCTCCCTTCGATGCCGGGGCCTAAGACCATGTGTGGAGTCGGTGCCGGAACCTGAGAATTCCTCCCCAGTGCTGACATGGATCTTGAGGTACTTCTGGAGTCTCCCCAGGGGAGTCAGTCCACGTCTCGATTCGGGGCATGCACGTGCGCTTTCCTCCCGAGCTGTATCAGCAGTGTCACGCTTCCCTTCTCGAGAATCAAGGGATCTGTGGCTTTTCCTCGAGGCTTTCCCAGGAGGCTTTCCCACGAGGCTTTCCCACAGGGCTGTCCCACATGCTACCGTGTTGTGAGTCGATCCTCGGCTTGAAAATCGAGGCAGTGCAGGGAAAACAGGTTTCCCTGGAATGGCCTGAGACATCTGGGGGACTCTAGGAATGGTGGCACGACCCTGGAGTTCCTCTCGCCTTTCCTGTGGAGAGCGCCTCCTCTTGAGATGCGACGGGAACGCCGGGAATTCTTTCCCGACCACGCAGGGAAAAGATCCCTCCTCTCTAGCTAGGAGGCGGAAACGGGGCTCCTTTGGATGTGGGCGGGCTCTCGTGCTTCCGCTCTAGTGGAGACGGGTATGTCGGGGAACTTCTTGAGTTGCAGCAAGGGTGTGAAGGACCCTTTGGAAGTTCCAAAGGTTAGGTGTGATTAGCCTCGAGACGCCTCAGCGGAAATGGGCCTCATCTCGCTTGGAGGGTAGAACCTCCTGGATTTTCTCGAGTTGCGGCAGGTGCTCTCGACTTACGATGGGGACCTCAGGGACCCGCTCTGGTGGCCTCAGGAAAGGCCAGTCCCCATGCGAGTTTCTCGGGGGCCTCTTGGGATTCCTCTCCCGTCGATGCCGGGGCCTAAGATCTTGTGTGGAGTGGGTGCCGGAACCTGAGGATTCCTCTCCAGTGCTGACATGGATCTTGGGGTACTTCTGGAGTCTCCCCAGGGGAGTCAGTCCTGGTCTCGAGGGGGGCATGCACGTTTGCTTTCCTCCCGAGCTGTAGCAGCAGTGTCACGCTTCCCTTCGCGTGGATCAAGGGATCTGTGGCTTTCCCTCGAGGCTTTCCCACAGGGCTGTCCCACGTGCCACCGTGGTGTGAGTCGATCCTCGGCTTGAAAGTCGAGTCAGTGCAGGGAAAACAGGTTTCCCTGGAATGGACTGAGACATCTGGGGGACACTGGGAGTGGTGGCACGACCCTGGAGTACCTCTCACCTTTCCTGTGGAGAGCGCCTCCACTTGAGATGCGACCGAATCGCCGGGAATTCTTTCCCGACCACGCAGGGAAAGATTCCCTCCTCTCGAGCTAGGAGGCGGAAAGGAACTCCTCTGGATGTGGGCGGGACTCTCGTGCTTCCTCTCGAGTGGAGACGGGTATGTCGGGGAACTTCTTGAGTTGCAGCAAGGGTGTGAAGGACCGTTTGGAAGTTCCAGAACTTAGTTGTGATTAGCCTGGTGACGCCTCAGCGGAAACCAGCCTCATCTCGCCTGGAGGGGATAACCTCCTGGATTTTCTCGAGTTGCGGCAGGTGCTCTCACCTTTCGACGGGGACCACAGGGACCCGCTCTGGTGGCCTCAGGAAAGGCCGGTCCCCATGGGAGTTGCTATTGGGCCTCTCGGGATTCCTCTCCCGTCGATGCCGGGGCCTAAGACCTTGTGTGGAGTTGATTATGGAACCTGAGGATTCCTCTCCAGTGCTGACATGTATCTTGGGGTACTTCTGGAGTCTCCCCAGGGGAGTCAGTCCTCGTCTCGAGTGGGGGCATGCACGTTCGCTTTCCTCCAAAGCTGTAGCAGCAGTGTCACGCTTCTCTTGGCGTGGATCAAGGGATCTGTGGCTTTCCCTCGAGGCTTTCCCATGAGGTTTTCCCACGAGGCTCTCCCACAGGGCTGTCCCACGTGCCACCGTGGTGTGAGTCGGTCCTCGGCTTGAAAGTCGACGCAGTGCAGGGAAAACAGTTTTCCCTGGAATGAACTGAGACATCTGGGGGACTCTGGGAATGGTGGCACGACCCTGGAGTTCCTCTCGCCTTTCCTGTGGAGAGCGCCTCCTCTTGAGATGCGACGGGAACGCCGGGAATTCTTTCCCGACCACGCAGGGAAAGGATCCCTCCTCTCGAGCAAGGAGGCGGAAACGGGGTTCCTCTGGATGTGGGCGGGACTCTCGTGCTTCCTCTCGAGTGGAGACGGGTATGTCGGGGAACTTCTTGAGTTGCAGCAAGGGTGTGAAGGACCATTTGGAAGTTCCAGAGGTTAGGTGTGATTAGCCTCGAGACGCCTCATTGGAAATGGGCCTCTTCACGCCTGGAGGCGAGAACCTCCTGGATTTTTCGAGTTGCTGCAGGTGCTCTCGGCTTATGACGGGGACCTCAGGGACCCGCTCTGGTGGCCTCAGGAAAGGCCAGTCCCCCATGCGAGTTGCTCGAGGGCGTCTCGGGATTCCTCTCACGTCGATGCGGGTGCCTAAGACCTTCTATGGAGTCGGTGCCAGAAACTGAGGATTCCTCTGCAGTGCTGACATGGATCTTGGGGTACTTCTGGAGTCTCCCCAGGGGCGTCAGTCCTCGTCTCGAGTGGGGGCATGCACGAGCGATTTCCTCCCGAGCTGTAGCAGCAGTGTCACGCTTCCCTTCGCGTGGATCTAGGGATCTGTGGCTTTCGCTCGAGGCTTTTACACGAGGCTTTCCCACGAGGCTTTCCCACAGGGCTGTCCCACGTGCCACCATGGTGTGAGTCGATCCTCGGCTTGAAAGTCGAGGCAGTGCAAGGAAAACTGTTTTCCCTGGAATGGACTGAGTCATCTGGGGGACTCTGGGAATGGTGGCACGTCCCTGCAGTTCCTCTCGCCTTTACTGTGGAGAGCGCCTCCTCTTGAGATGCGACGGGAACGCGGGGAATTCTTGACCGAACAGGCAGGGAAAGGATCCCGCCTCTCGAGCTGGGAGGCAGAAACGGGGCTCCTCTGGATGTGGGCGGGACTCTCGTGCTTCCTCTGGAGTGGAGACGGGTATGTCGGGAAACTTCTTGAGTTGCAGCAAGTGTGTGAAGGAACCTTTGGAAGTTTCAGATGTTAGATGTGATTAGCCTCGAGACGCCTCAGCCGAAATGGGCCTCATCTCGCCTGGAGGGGAGAACCTCCTGGATTTTCTCGAGTTGCGGCAGGTGCTCTCGACTTATGACGGGGACCTCAGGGACACGCTCTGGTGGCCTCAGGAAAGGCCAGTCCCCAGGCGAGTTGCCGCGGGTGCCTCTCAGGATTCCTCTCCCGTCGATGCCGGGGGCCTAAGACCTTGTGTGGAGTCGGTGCTGGAACCTGAGGAATCCTCTCCATTGCTGACTTGGATCTAGGGGTTCTTCTGGAGTCTCCTCAGGGGAGTCAGTCCTCGTCTCGAGTGGGGGCATCCACGTGCGCTTTCCTCCCGAGCTCTAGCAACAGAGTCACGCTTCCCTTCACGTGGATCAAGGGATCTGTGGCTTTCCCTCGAGGCTTTCCCACGAGGCTTTCCCTAGAAGCTTTCCCACAGGGCTGTTCACGTGCCACCATGTTGTGAGTCGATCCTCGCTTGAAAGTCGAGGCAGTGCAGGGAAAACAGGTTTCCCTGGAATGGACTGAGACATCTGGGGATTCTGGGAATGGTGGCACGACCCTGGAGTTCCTCTCTCCTTTCCTGTGGAGAGCGCCTCCTCTTGAGATGCGACGGCAATGCCGGGAATTCTTTCCCGACCACACAGGGAAAGGATCCCTCCTCTCGAGCTAGGAGTCGGGAACGGGCTCCCCTGGATGTGGGCGAGACTCTCGTGCTTCCTCTCGAGTGGAGACGGGTAATGTCGGGGAACTCCTTGAGTTGCAGCAAGTGTGTGAAGGACCCTTTGGAAGTTCCAGATGTTAGATGTCATTAGCCTCGAGACAACTCAGCAGAAATGGGCCTCATCTCGCCTGGAGCGGAGAACCTCCTGGATTTTCTCGAGTTGCTGTAGGTGCTCTCGACTTATGATGGGGACCTCAGGGACCTGCTCTGGTGGCCACAGGAAAGGCCAGTCCCGATGGGAGTTCCTGTGGGGCCTTTCGGGATTCCTCTCCCGTCGATGCTGGGGCCTAAGACCATGTGTGGAGTCGGTGCCGGAACCTGAGGATTCCTCCACAGTGCTGACATGGATCTTGGGGTACTTCTGGAGTCTCCCCAGGGGAGTCAGTCCACGTCTCGATTCGGGGCATGCACGTGCGCCTTCCTTCCGATCTGTAGCAGCAGTGTCACGCTGCCCTTCGCGTGGATCAAGACATCTGTGGCTTTCCCTCGAGCTTTCCCACGAGGCTTTCCCACGAGGCTTTCCCACAGGGCTGTCCCACGAGCCACCTTGGTGTGAGTCGGTCCTCGGCTTGAAAGTCGAGGCAGTGCAGGGAAAACAGGTTTCGTGGAATGGACTGAGACATCTTGGGGACTCTGGGAATGGTGGCATGACCCTGGGAGTTCCTCTTGACTTTCCTGTGGAGAGCGCCTCCTCTTGAGATGCGACCGGGAACGCCGGGAATTCTTTCCCGACCACGCAGGGAAAGGATCCCTCCTCTCGAGCTAGGAGGCACAAACGGGGCTCCTCTGGATGTGGGTCCGAACTCTCGTGCTTCCTCTCGGAGTGGAGACGGGTATTTCGGGGAACTTCTTGAGTTGCAGCAAGGATGTGAAGGACCCTGTGGAAGTTCCACAGGTTAGGTGTGATTAGCCTCGAGACGCCTCAGCGGAAATTGGCCTGATCTCGCCTGGAGGGGAGAACCTCCTGGATTTTCTCGACTTGCGGCAGGTGCTCTCGCCTTATGACGGGGACTTCAGGGACACGCTCTGGTGGCCTCAGGAAAGGCCAGTCCCCATGCGAGTTGCTCGGGGGCCTCTCGGGATTCCTATCCCGTCGATGTCGGGGCCTAAGACCTTGTGTGGAGTGGGTGCCGGAACCTGAGGATTCCTCTCCAGTGCCGACATGGATCTTGGGGTAACTTCTGGAATCTCCCCAGGGGCGTCAGTCCTCGTCTCGAGTGGGGGCATGCACGTGCGATTTCCTCCCGAGCTGTAGCAGGAGTGTCTCGCATCCCTTTACGTGGATCAAGGGATCTGTGGCTTTCCCTCTAGGCTTTCCCACGAGGCTTTCCCACGAGGCTTTCCCACAGGGCTGTCCACGTGCCACCATGTTGTGAGTCGATCCTCGGCTTGAAAGTCGAGGCAGTGCAGGGAAAACAGATTTCCCTGGAATGGACTGAGACATCTGGGGATTCTGGGAATGGTGGCACGACCCTGGAGTTCCTCTCTCCTTTCCTGTGGAGAGCGCCTCCTCTTGAGATGCGACGGCAACGCCGGGAATTCTTTCCGACCACGCAGGAAAGGATCCCTCCTCTCGAGCTAGGAGTCGGGAACGGGGCTCCCCTGGATGTGGGCGAGACTCTCGTGCTTCCTCTCGAGTGGAGACGGGTATGTCGGGGAACATCTTGAGTTGCAGCAAGGTGTGAAGGACCCTTTGGAAGTTCCAGATGTTAGATGTCATTAGCCTCGAGACAACTCAGCAGAAATGGGCCTCATCTCGCCTGAGCGGAGAACCTCCTGGATTTTCTCGAGTTGCTGTAGGTGCTCTCGGCTTATGACGGGGACCTCAGGGACCCGCTCTGGTGCCTCAGGAAAGGCCAGTCCCCATGCGAGTTGCTCGAGGGCCTCTCGGGATTCCTCTCACGTCGATGCGGGTGCCTAAGACCTTCTATGGAGTCGGTGCCAGAAAACTGAGGATTCCCTCTGCAGTGCTGACATGGATCTTGGGGTACTTCTGGAGTCTCCCCAGGGGCGTCAGTCCTCGTCTCGAGTGGGGGCATGCGAGCGATTTCCTCCCGAGCTGTAGCAGCAGTGTCACGCTTCCCTTCGCGTGGATCTAGGGATCTGTGGCTTTCGCTCGAGCTTTTACACGAGGCTTTCCCACGAGGCTTTCCCACAGGGCCTGTCCACGTGCCACCATGGTGTGAGTCGATCCTCGCTTGAA
>NW_017197562.1:0-8021 GCF_001704415.2 Capra hircus
AGTTCCTCTCGCCTTTCCTGTGGAGAGCGCCTCCTCTTGAGATGCGATGGGAATGCAGGGAATTCTTTCCCGACACGCACTGAAAGGATCCCTCCTCTCGAGCTATGAGGCAGAGAAGGGGCTCCCTGGATATGGGCGGGATCCTTTGCTTCCTCTCAAGTGGCGACGGGTATGTTGGGGAACTTCTTGAGTTGAAGCAAGGGTGTGAAGGACTCTTTGGAAGTTCGAGAGTTTAGGTGTGATTAGCCTCGAGACGCCTCAGCGGAAATGGGCCTCATCTCACCTGGAGGGGAGAACCTCCTGGATTTTCTCGAGTTGCGGCAGGTGCTCTCGACTTACGACCTGGACCTCAAGTACCCGCTTAGGTGGCCTGAGGAAAGGCCAGTCCCATGCGAGTTGCTCGGGGGCCTCTCGGGATTCCTCTCCCTTCGATGTCGGGGCCTAAGACCTTGTGTGCAGTCGGTGCCGGAACCTGAGGATTCCTTTCCAGTGCTGACATGGATCTTGGCTACCTCTGGAGTCTCCCCAGGGGATTCAGGCCTCGTCTCGAGTGGGAGCATGAGTGTGCCCTTTCCTCCCATGCTGTAGCAGCAGTGTCATGCTTCTGCTTGCGTGGACCAAGGGATCTGTGACTTTCCCTCGAGTCTTTCCCACGAGGCTCTCCCACAGGGCTGTCCCACGTGTCTCGGTGGTGTGAGTCGATCCTCGGCGTGAAAGCCGAGGCAGTGCAGGGAAAACAGGTTCCTGTGGAATGGACTGAGACATCTGGGGGAGTCTTGGAATGGTGGCACGACCCTGCAGTTCCTCTCCCCTTTCCTTTGGAGAGCGCCTCCTCTTGAGATGCGATGGGAATGCCGGAAATTCTTTCCCGACCATGTAGGGAAAGGATCCCTCATCTCGAGCTACGAGCCGGAAACGGAGCTCCTCTGGATGTGGCCGGGACCCTCGTGTTTCCTCTTGAGTGGAGACGGGTATGTCAGGGAACTTCTTGAGTTGTAGCATGACTGTGAAAGACCTTTTGAAGTTCCAGAGTTCACGTGTGATTAGCCTCGAGACACCTCAGTGGAAACGGGCCTCATCTCGCCTGCAGGGGAGAACCTCCTGGATTTTCTCGAGTTGCGTCAGGTGCTCTCGAGTTACGACGGAGACATCAGGGACCCGCTCTGGTGACCTCAGGAAAGGCCAGTCCCCATGCGAGGTGCTAGGGGGCCTCTCAGGATTCCTCTCCCGTCTATGCCGGGGCCTAAGACTTTGTGTGGAGTCGGGACCGGAACCTGAGGATTCCTCTCCAGTGCTGACATGGATCTTGGCGTACTTCTGGAGTCTCCCAAGCTTGCGTCAGTCCTCGGCTCGAGTGGGGTCATGCACGTGCGCTTTCCTCCCGAGCGGTAGCAGCAGTGTCGCGCTTCCCATCTCGTGGATCAAGGTATCTGTGGCTTTCCCTCGAGGCTTTCCCACGAGGCTTTCCACGAGGCTTTGCCACAGGGCTGTCCACGTGCCACAGTGGTGTGAGTCGATCCTCGGCTTGAAAGTCGAGTCAGTGCGGAAACAGGTTTCCCTGGAATGGACTGAGACATCTGGGGGACTCGGAGAATGGTGGCATGTCCCTGGAGTTCCTCTCGCCTTTCCTGTGAGAGCGCCTCCTCTTGAGATGCGACGAGAACGCCGGGAATTCTTTCCCGACCTCGAAGGGAAAGGATCCTCCTCTCGAGCTATGAGGCGGAAACGGGGCTCCTCTGGATGTGGGCGGAACTATCGTGCTTCCTCTTAAGTGCAGACGGGTATGTCGGGGAACTTCTTGATTTGCAGCAAGGGTGTGAAGGACCCTTTGGAAGTTCCAGAGTTTAAGTGTGCTTAGCCTTGAGATGTGTCAGCGGAAATAGGCTTCATTTTGCCTGGAGGGGAGAACATCCTTGATTTTCTCCAGTTGCGGCAGGTGCTCTCGACTTACAATGGGGACCGCAGGGACCCGCTCTGGTGGCCTCAGGAAAGGCCAGTCAAGATCCAAGACAGCATTGGAGAGGGAGAGACATCACGAGAGGCTCCGAGCAACTCGCATGGGACTGGCCTTTCCTGAGGCCACCAAAGCGGGTCCCTGAGGTCCCCGTCGTAAGTCGAGAGCACCTGCGCCTCGAGAAAATCAGGAGGTTCTCCCTCCAGGCGAGATGAGACCATTTGCGCTGAGGCATCTCGAGGCTAATCACACCTAACCTCTGGAACTTCCAAAGGGCCCTTCACACCATTGCTGCAACTCAAGAAGTTCCCGACATACCGTTTCCACTCGAAAGGAAGCACGAGAGTCCGCCCACAACCAGAAGAGCCCCGTTTCAGCCTCATAGCTCGAGAGGAGGGATCCTTTCCCTTCGTGGTCGGGAAAGAATTTCCGGCGTTCCCGTCCCATCTCAAGAAGAGGCGCTCTCCACAGGAAAGGAGAGAGGAACTCAGGGTCGTGCCACCATTCACAGAGCCCCCAGATGTCTCAGTCGATTCCAGGGAAACCTGTTTTCCCCGCAATGCCTCGACTTTCAAGCCGAGGATCGACTCAGAACTCAGTGGCACGTGGGAGAGCCCTGTGAAAAGCCTAGTGGGAAAGCCTCGTGGGAAAGCCTACTGAGAAAGCCACAGATCCCTGGATCCACGCAAAGGGAAGCGTGACACTGCTGCTAAAGCTCGGGAGGAAAGCGCACGTGCACGCCACACTCGCGACGAGGACTGACTCCCTGGGAGACTCCAGAAGTACCCAAGATCCATGTCAGAACTGGAGAGGAATCCTCAGGTTCCAGCACCGACTCCACACAATGTCTCAGGCCCCGCATAGACGGGAGAGGAATCGCTAGAGGCCACGAGCAACTCGCATGGGGACGGGCCTTTCCTGAGGGCACTAGAGCGTGTCCCTGAGGTCCCCGTCGGAAGCCGAGAGCACCTGGGGCAACTCGAGAAAATCCAGGAGGTTCTCCCTCCAGGCGAGATGAGGCCCATTTCCGCTGAGGAGTCTCGAGGCTTATCACACCTAAACTCTGGAACTTTCAAAGGGTCCTTCACACCTTTGCTGCAACTCAAGAAGTTCCCCGACATACCCGTCTCCACTCGAGAGGAAGCACGAGAGTGCCGCCCTCATCCTTAGGAGCCCCTTTTCCGCTTCCTAGCTCGAGAGGAGGGATCCTTTCCCTGCGTGGTCGGGAAAGAATTCCCGGCGTTCCCGTCGCATCTCAAGAGGAGGCACTCTCCACAGGAAAGGCGAGAGGAACTCCAGGTCACGCCACCATTCCCAGAGTCCCCCAGATGTCTCAGTCCATTCCAGGGAAACCTGTTTCCCTGGACTGCCTCGACTTTCAAGCCGAGGATCGACTCACACCACGGTGGCACGTGGGACAGCCTGCGGGAAAGCCTCGTGGGAAAGCCTCGTGGGAATTGAGGGAATGCCACAGATCCCTTGTTCATCGCGAAGGGAAGCGTGACACTGCTGCTACAGCTCGGGAGGAAAGCGCACGTGCATGCCCCCACTCGAGACGAGGACTGACTCCCCTGGGGAGATTCCAGAAGTACCCCAAGATCCATGTCAGCACTGGAGAGGAATCCTCAGGTTCTGGCACCGAATCCACAAAAGGTCTTAGGCCCCGGCATCGACGTGAGAGGAATACCGAGAGGCCCCCGAGCAACTCCATGGGGACTGGCCTTTCCTGAGGCCACCAGAGCGGGTCCCTGAGGTACCGTCGTAAGTTGAGAGCACCTGCCGCAACTCGAGAAAATCCAGGAGGTTCTCCCCTCCAGGCGAGATGAGGCCCATTTCCGCTGAGGAGTCTCGAATCTTATCACACCTAAGCTCTGGAACTTCCAAAGGGTCCTTCACACACTTGCTGCAATTCAAGAAGATCCCCGACATACCAGTCTCCACTCGAGAGGAAGCACGAGAGTCCTGCCCACACCCAGAGGAGCCCGTTTCCGCCCTCCTAGCTCGAGAGGAGGGATCCTTTCCCTGCGTGGTCGGGAAAGAATTCCCGGTGTTTCCGTCACATCTCAAGGGGAGGTGCTCTCCACAGGAAAGGCGAGAGGAACTCCAGGGTGGTGCCACCATTCCAGAGCCCCCAGATGTCTCAGTCCATTCCAGGGAAACCTGTTTTCCCTGCACTGCCTCGACTTTCAATCCGAAGAACGACTCACACCACGGTGGCAAGTGGGACAGCCCTGTGGGAAATCCTCATGAAAAAGCATCGTGGGAAAGCCTCCAGATAAAGCCAGAGATCCCTGGATCCTGGCGAAGGGAAGCGTGACACTGCTGCTACAGCTCTGGAGGAAAGTGCACATGAATGCCCCCACTAGAGATGAGGACTGACTCACCTGGGAGACTCCAGAAGTACCCAAGAACCATGTAAGCACTGGAGAGTTATTCTCAGGTTCCAGCACGACTCCACACAAGGTATAAGGCGCCGGCATTGACGGGAGAGGAATTCCGAGATGCCCCAAACAACTCGCATGGGGACTGGCCTTTCCTGAGGAAATCAGAGCGGGTCCCTGAGGTCCCCATCGTAAGTCGAGAGCACCTGCCGCAACTCGAGAAAATCCAGGAGGTTCTCCCCTCCAGGCGAGATGAGGCCCATTTCCGCTGAGGCGCCTCGAGGCTAATCACACCTAAACTCTGGAACTTCCAAAGGATCCTTCACACCCTTGCTGCAACTCAAGAAGTTACCCGACATACCCGTCTCCACTCGAGAGGAAGCACGAGAGTCCCGCCCACATCCAGAGGAGCCCTGTTTCCGCCTCCTAGCTCGAGAGGAGGGATCATTTCGCTGCGTGGTCGGGAAAGAAATCCGGGCGTTCCCGTCGCATCTCAAGAGGAGGCGCTCTCCACAGGAAAGGCGAGAGGAACTCCAGGGTCGTGCCACATTCCCAGAGTCCACCAGATGTCTCAGTCCATTCCAGGGAAAACTGTTTTCCCTGCACTGCCGCGACTTTCAAGCCGAGGATCGACTCACACCCACGGTGGCACGTGGGACAGCCCTGTGGGAAAGCCTCGTGGGAAAGCCACGAGGGAAAGGCCCTGATCCCTTGATCCTCGCGAAGGGAATCGCGACACTGCTGCTTCAGCTCGGGAAGAAATCGCACGTGCATGCCCCCACTCGAGACGAGGACTGACTACCCTGGGGAGACTCCAGAAGTACCCCAAGATCCATGTCGGCACTGGAGAGGAATCCTCAGGTTCCGGCACCCACTCCACACAAGATCTTAGGCCCCGGCATTGACGGGAGAGGAATCCCGAGAGGCCCCCGAGCAACTCGCATGGGGACTGGCCTTTCCTGAGGCCACCAAGCGGGTGCCTGAGATTCCTGTCGAAAGTCGAGAGAACCTGCCGCAACTCGAGAAAATCCAGGAGGTTCTCCCCTCCAGGCGAGATGAGGCCCATTTCCGCTGAGGCATCTCGAGGCTAATCACACCTAACCTATGGAACTTCGAAAGGGTCCTTCACACCCTTGCCGCAACTCAAGAAGTTCCCCGACATACCCGTCTCCACTCGAGAGGAAGCACGAGAGTCCCGCCCACATCCAGAGGAGCCCGTTTCCGCCTCCTAGCTCGAGAGGAGGGATCCTTTCCCTGCGTGGTCGGGAAAGAATTCCGGAGTTCCCTTCGCATCTCAAGAAGAGGCGCTCTCCACAGGAAAGGCGAAAGGAACTCCAGGGTCGTGCCACCATTCCCAGAGTCCCCAGAAGTCTCAGTCCATTCCAGGGAAACCTGTTTTCCTGCACTGCCTCGACTTTCAAGCTCACGATCGACCTACCCCACGGTGGCACGTGGGACAGCCCTGTGGGAAAGCCTCGTGGGAAAGACACAGATCCCTTGATCCACGCGAAGGGAAGCGTGACACTGCTGCTACAGCTCGGGAGGAAAGCACAGGTGCATGCCCCCACTCGAGAGGAGGACTGACTCCCCTGGGGAGACTGCAGAAGTACCCCAAGATCCATGTCAGCACTGGAGAGGAATCCTCAGGTTCCGGCACCGACTCCACACAAGGTCTTAGGCCCCGGCATCGACGGGAGAGGAATCCCGAGAGGCCCCGAGCAACTCGCATGGGGACTGGCCTTTCCTGAGGCCACCAGAGCGGGTCCCTGAGGTCCCCGTCGTAAGTCGAGACCACCTGACGCAACTCGAGAAAATCCAGGAGGTTCTCCCCTCCAGGCGAGATGAGGCCCATTTCCGCTGAGGGGGCTCGAGGCTAAAAACATCTAACCTCTGGAACTTCGAAAGTGTCCTTCACACCCTTGCTGCAACTCAAGAAGTTCCCCGACATACCCGTCTCCACTCGAGAGGATGCACGAGAGTCCCGCCCACAGCCAGAGGAGCCCGTTTCCGCTTCTAGCTCGAAAGGAGTGGTCCTTTCCCTGCGTGGTCGGGAAAGAATTCCCGGCGTTCCCGTCGCATCTCAAGAGGAGGCGCTCTCCACAGGAAAGGCGAGAGGGACTCCAGGGTCGTGCCACGATTCCCAGAGTCCCCCAGATTTCTCAGTCCATTCCAGGGAAACCTGTTTTCCCTGCACTGCCTTGACTTTCAAGCCGACGATCGACCTACACCACGGTGGCACGAGGGACAGCCCTGTTGGAAAGCCTCGAGGTAAAGCCTCGTGGGAAAGCCTCGAGGGAAAGACACAGATCCCTTGATCCTCGCAAAGGAAGCGTGACACTGCGGCTACAGCTCGGGAGGAAAGCCCACGTGCATGCCCCACTCGAGACGAGGACTGACTCCCCTGGGGAGACTCCAGAAGTCCCCCAAGACCCATGTCATACGGGAGAGGAATCCTCAGGTTCCGGCACCAAATCCACACAAGGTCTTAGTCCACGGCATCGACAGGAGAGGAATCCCGAGAGGCCCCGAGCAACTCGCATGTGGACTGGCCTTTTCTGAGGCCACCAGAGCGGGTCCCTGAGGTCCCGTCGTAAGTCCAGAGCACCTGCCGCCACTCGAGAAAAACCAGGAGGTTCTCCCCTCCATTCTAGATGAGGCCCATTTCCGGTGAGGCGTCTCGAGGCTAATCACACCTAACTTCTGGAACTTCCAAAGGGTCCTTCACACCCTTGCTGCAACTCAAGAAGTTCCGGGACATACCCGTCTCCACTCGAGAGAAAGCACGATTGTCCCGCACATCCAGAGGAGCCCGTTTCCGCCTCCTAGCTCGAGAGGAGGGATCCTTTCCCTGCGTGGTCGGGAAAGAATTTCCGGCGTTCCCGTTGCATCTCAAGAGGAGCCGCTCACCACAGGAAAGGCGAGAGGAACTCCAGGGTCGTGCCCCATTCCCAGAGTCCCCCAGATGTCTCAGTCCATTCCAGGGAAAACTGTTTTCCCTGCGCTGCCTCGACTTTCAAGCCGAAGATGCATTCACACCACGGTGGCACATGGGACAGCCCTGTGGGAAAGCCTCGTGGGAAAGCCTCGTGGAAGCGTCGAGGGAAAGCCACAGATCCCTTGATCCACGCGATGGGAAGCGTGACACTGCTGCTACAGCTCGGGAGGAAAGCGCACGTGCATGCCCCACTCGAGACGAGGACTGACTCCTGGGGAGATTCCAGAAGTACCCCAAGATCCATGTCAGCACTGGAGAGGAATCCTCAGGTTCTGGCACCGATTCACAAAAAGGTCTTAGGCCCGGCATCGACGGGAGAGGAATACCGAGAGGCCCCCGAGCAACTCCATGGGGACTGGCTTTCCTGAGGCCACCAGAGCGGGTCCCTGAGGTACCCCGTCTTAAGTCGAGAGCACATGCCGAAACTCGAGAAATCCAGGAGGTTCTCCCTCCAGGCGAGATGAGGCCCATTTCCGCTGAGGTGTCTAGAGTCTTATCACACTAACCTCTGGAACTACAAAAGGGTCCTTCACACCCTTGCTGCAATTCAAAAAGATCCCCGACATACCCGTCTCCACTCGAGAGGAAGCACGAGAGTCCGCCACAGAGAGGAGCCCCGTTTCCGCCTCCTAGGCTCGAGAGGAGGGATCCTTTCCTGCGTGATCGGGAAAGAATTCCCGGCGTTTTCGTC
>NW_017197563.1:0-8021 GCF_001704415.2 Capra hircus
TAATTTCTAGGATATCTATATTAGGAACTGAAGGAATCTTTGAACCTAAAAGAAAACAACAGTCAAAGGCCCTTGCTGAATCATCTATCAGCAAGGAATGTCTTTGCAAGGATCGCAAAGTGAAGGAAAACAGCGACCTGCCTCTGCAACTTCGGTCCTCTGAGCAGATCTGGAGGTCTCCCTTTGTATAAGCTAACCTGTTCCTTCCAAATAGAGGTTTGCCAACACAAAAACAAGTGGCCGCCTATTCTTCCCCGAAGGAGGCTCTCTTTCCCCACATCCTGCGAACACCCTTTCCCAGCCTCCTGGAAAAGCGTTCTTGCAGTTCCTTTCAGAAAATCCTATGGACGGAGAAGCCTGGTAGGTGCCAGTCCGCTGGGGTCGCTAGGTCGGACACGACTGAGCGACTGCACTTTCATTTTCACTTTCAGGCAGTTGGAGAAGCAATGGCAACCCACTTACTGTTCTTGCCTGGAGAATCCCAGGGACGGGGAGCCTAGTGGGCTACGTCTATCGTCGCACAGAGTCGAACACGACTGAAGCAACTTAGCAGCAGCAGCAGCAGCAGTTCCTTTCTTAGGGGCAGTTATCCCTGAGATTGGGACCTGGAAAGGCAGAGCCACCTCCACACACACGTCTTTTCTGTCCCTTTCCTCTGGAGGAGAGCTCTAGTGAGCCTAGGTCTGTCAGGAAAATTCTTGGCTTTGACGGGATCCCACCAGTGTTGAAAGTGCATACCCGACCTTAGGGGCCACAGGCACCTGTTTTGCTCGAGTGGGTCCTGGAGGGTGCAGGATTTTTGGAGCTTAAAAAATCCATCCAATTTGTCTTTTTTTTTTACCTCGGAGAGAACGAGTTTGCTCCACCTCCACCCTTTGGCAGTGTGGAGGAAGAGGGCACCACCCTCTCCCAAAGGGGACATAGGGCCTACCAGGAGAGAAAGGCCCCTGAGGAGCTGAGCCCAGGTAGGCAGCCAGTGATGTCAAGCACACTCCCGCTGCTTGCTTCTTCATGGGCACTCCCACATCTGCTAGGAATGTCTTTGCAAGGATCTCAAAGGGAAGGGGAGATACATGGCCCTGTCTCTGGAACTTCAGTCCTCTGAGCAGATCTGGGGTCTTGAGTTGTATAAAGCAAACCTGTTCCTTCCAAATAGAGGCTTGCAAACACACCCCGGTGGTTGCCTCTTCTTCCCCGAAGAAGTCTTTCTTTCCCCACATGCTGCCGAACTCCCTGTCCCAACCTCCAAGAATAGCGCTTCTTGCCATTCCTTCTTAGAGGCAGTTATCCCTGAGCTTGGGCCGTAGGGAGTAGCCCCACACTCACAGGGAAAGGCAAAGACTCCTCCATACATCTCCTCTATCCCCTTTGCTCTGGAGGAGAGCTCTATGAGCCTAGGTCTTTCAGGAAAATTCTTGGCTTGGACAGGATCTCACCCTGTTTGTGAACCTGCATACCCAACCAGGGGGCCACAGAGCACCTGTTTCAGTAAAGTGGGCCCTGAAAGGGTGCAGCCTAGCAAGAGCTTGAAAATCCATTCAATTGCTGTTTTTGTACCTCTGACAGAGCGAGCTTGGCTCCACCCTTTGGCAGTGAGGAGAAAAAGAGGCATGACACCCTCCCCAAGGGGACATGGGGGCCTACTTCGAGAGGAAAGGCCCCTTGTGGAGCTGAGGCCAGGAAGGCACACAGTCGTGTCAAACACACTCCCACTGCTTGCTTCTTCAGGGCACTCCCGCTATCAGCTAGGAATGTCTTTGCAATGATCACAAAGGGGAAGGGGAGATACAGGGCCCTGCTTCTGGACCTCCGGTGCTCTGAGCAAATCTCGAGGTCTCCCGTTGTGGTCAAGGTCAAGGTCAAGGTCAAGGTCTCAAGTTCAAGTTCAAGGTCAAGTCAAGTTCAATCAAGTCAAAAGTTTAAGTTCAAGTTCAAGGTCAACTCAAGGTCAAGGTCAAGTTCAGGTCAAGTCAAGTTCAAGTCGTCAAGTTCAAGTCAAGTCAAGTTCAAGTTCAAGGTCAAGTTCAAGTCAAGTTCAAGTTCAAGGTCAAGTTCAAGTCAAGGTCAAGGTCAAGTTCAAGTTCAAAAGAGTTCAAGTTCAAGTTTCAAGTTTCAAGTTCAAGGTCAAGTCAAGTCAAGTTCAAGTTCAAGTTCAAGTCAAGTTCAAGTCAAGTTCAAGTCAAGTTCAAGTTCAAGTTCAAGGTCAAGTTCAAGTTCAAAGAGTTCAAGTTCAAGGTCAAGGTCAAGTTCAAGCAAGTTCAAGTTCAAGGTCAAGGTCAAGTTCAAGTTCAAGGTCAAGTTCAAGGTCAAGGTCAAGTTCAAGTTCAAGGTCAAGGTTCAAGGTCAAGGTCAAGTTCAAAGCAAGGGCAGGGCAAGGCCAAGCCAAGACCAAGGCAAGGGCAACGGCAACGCCAAGGGCAAGGCCAAGGCCCAGGCCAAGGCAAAGGCCAAGGCCACCAAAGCGACGCCCAAACCCCGTAACGCCTGACAAAAGGCAGAAGCCACTAGGCCCCTGTGCAGAGGAAGCCACTGAAGGCAGCAAGGCCACAGAGCTCCCCGACTCCCATTCCCACATGAAGATGTGAGGATAAAGGGCCTCATCCCAGCAAAGCACCCGCTCCCACCACCCCACCCCGGCCCCCGCCCCCGCAGCACGCCCCCTGAAACAACACTGTCTTCCCAGAAAAGAGAACGGAGAGAAGCCATGTGTGTGCCAAAGGAGCAAGATGAACGAACGATGCCACGCCCTCCGAATTTGGCACACCTGACGCCTCGGAACCCCGGGCCTGGCCGATGGGTCCCAGCCCGTTCTCGGTGGGAGGGGGTCAACACATTGGCCGAGAGCCCTTGCCCAGGCCACCCGCAAATCCCCTGAGATGTGATCCGACCACAGGGACGAGGGCAAACGTACCGCTTGAGGTGCTGGAGGAGCCGGACGAAGCCATGGTGGGAGAGGCACACGGGCACGCTGCAGACTGCTGGCCGAGTGGGCGGGGACCCAGCAGCTCAGGACTCTGGAGACGGGAGGCGTCTCCGCCACCATTGACGTCAATAGGGTTTGGGTGGGTAGATGGAGGGGGCCGCCCCTGGCCTCTTTCCAAGCAGAGACCCTGGACGGAGTCCCGTGGAGCGAGTGGGCTTTTCCCGGGCACGGCTGTGCCCTGGACCGCCAAGATCCCCGTTGGGGTGGGCGGGCAGTTCGGGGCTTTGGTTTGTGGCCTCCCTCGCAGCGGGGGGTGGGTTCAACCCCGAGTGGATCAATCAGGGGCCCTCAGCAGTGCCAAGGGAACTCACCGCCCAGGAAACGCCCCTAGGTCCCTTTGAATTGGCACCAACGCCCCCTTTCCCAGCCTGCCTTGCTCTGAGATTTCCCGCCTTTTCACATTCCACAGGTCCCTGGTCCTCGACTGTCCCCGCTGGCTCCTCCGAGGCATTCCGGGACACCAGACGCTCTCTCCAGCGCCTCCACCTAGATCCCTCGCTGTCCTCGCCTCCGTTTCCCCCATGCCCCCTCCCCAACTCCTCCGTGGGCTCTTGGCATCCTTTCCCTACAGCAGTCCCAGAGTGCCACCCCCGAGGGCTTTGAGTTGCCTGGAGCCCAAGGCTCCGGCCAGAGACCTGAGGGGCCAGCGTCTGGACTGGCAGCTAATGCCATTTGGGGCTTTTCTCACGTGGAGCCTGAGGCCCGCACCTCCGCGGCAACCCCCAGCGCGAGTGCCCTGGAGATACCCGCCCAAGGGGACAGTGTATCCCCTACTGTGGGGAAGGAGGTTCCTGTTTTCCCTGCACTGGTTCGACTTTCACGCCGAGGATCGACTCACACCATGGTGGCAAGTGGAATAGCCTTGTGGGAAAGCCTCATGGGAAAGACTCCAGGGAAAGCCACAGATTCCTTGATCCACGAGAAGGGAAGCGTGACACTGCTGCTACCACTCGGGAGGAAAGCGCAGGTGCATGACCACACTCGAGCCGAGGACTGACGCAAGCTTGGGAGACTCCAGAAGTACGCCAAGATCCATGTCAGCACTGGAGAGGAATCCTCAGGTTCCGGTCCCGACTCCACACAAGGTCTTAGGCCCGGCATCGACCGGAGAGGAATCCTGAGAGGCCCCCTAGCACCTCGCATGGGGACTGGCCTTTCCTGAGGTCACCAGAGCGGGTCCCTGAGGTCTCCGTCGTAACTCGAGAGCACCTGCCGCAACTCGAGAAAATCCAGGAGGTTCTCCCCTCCAGGCGAGATGAGGCCCATTTCCGCTGAGGCGTCTCGAGGCTAATCACACCTAACCTCTGGAACTTCCAAAGGGTCCTTCACACCCTTGCTGCAAGTCAAGAAGTTCTCCGACATACCCATATCCACTCGAGAGGAAGGACGAGGTTCCCGCCCATATCCAGCGGAGCCCCGTTTCCGCCTCATAGCTCGAGAAGAGGGATCCTTTCCCTTCGTCGTCGGGAAAGAATTCCCGGCCTTCCCGTCGCATCTCAAGAGGAGGCGCTCTCCACAGGAAAGACGAGAGGAACTCCAGGGCCTTGCCAGCATTCCAAGAGTCCCCCAGATGTCTAAGTCCATTCCAGAAGAAACTGTTTTCCCTGCACTGCCTCGACGTTCACGCCGAGGATCGACTCACACCACCGTGGCACGTGGGACAGCCCTGTTGGAAAGCCTCGTGGGAAAGCCTCAATGGAAAGCGACAGATCCCTTGATCCACACGTCGGCAAGCGTGACACTGCTGCTGCAGGTCGTGAGGAAATGGCAGGTGCATGCCCCCACACGAGATGAGGACTGACTCCCCTGGTGAGACTCCAGAAGTACGGAAAGATTCATGTCAGCACTGGAGAGGCATCCTCAGGGTCTGGCCCCGACTCCACACAAGGTCTTAGGCACCGGCATCGATGGGAGAGGAATCCCTAAAGGCCCCCTTGTAACTCGCATGGGGACTGGCCTTTCCTGAGGCCACCAGAGCGGGTCCCTGAGGACCCGTCGTAACTCGAGAGCACCTGCCGCAACTGGGTAAAATCCAGGAGGTTCTCCCCTCCAGGCGGATGAGGCCCATTTCCTCTGAGGTGTCTGGAGGCTCATCACACCTAACCTCTGGAAATTAAAAAGGGTCCTTGCTGCAACTCAAGAAGTTCCCCGACATACCCGTCTCCACACGAGAGGAAGCACGAGGGTCCCGCCCACATTCAGAGGAACCCCGTTTCCGAGATGAAGGATCCTATCCTGCTTAGTCAGGAAAGATTTTTCGGCGTTCCCATGGCATCTCAAGAGCAAGGGTTCTCAAAAGGAAAGGCAAGAGGAACTCCAGGGTCGTGCCACCATTTCAAGAGTCCCCCAGATGTCTCAGTCCATTTCAGAGGAACCCGTTTTCCCAGCACTGCCTCGACTTTCACGCCGAGGATCCACTCACACCATGGTGGCATGTGGGACAGCCCTGTGAGAAAGCCTCGAGGGAAAGCCACAGATCCCTTGATCCCCGCGACGGGAAGCGTGACACATCTGCTACACTGTCCCTGAGGTCACGGTCGTATGTGGAGAGTACCTGCCGCAACTCGAGAAAATCCAGGAGGTTCTCTGCTCCAGTCGAGATGAGGCCCATTTTCTCTGCGGCGTCTCGAGAGTAATCACAACTAAACTCTGGAACTTCCAAAGTGTCCTAAACACCCTTGCTAAAACTCAAGAAGTTCCCCGACATACCCGTCTCCACTCCAGAGGAATCACGAGGGTCCGGCAACCGCCAGAGGAGCTCCGTTTCCTCCTCCAAGCTCGAGATGAGGGATCCTTCCCTGCTTCCTCGGGAAAGAATTCCCGACGTTTCGACGCATCTCAAGAGGAGGCGCGCTGCACAGGAAAGGCGAGAGGAACTCATGGGTCGTGCCACCATTCCAAGAGTCCCCCAGATGTCTCAGTCCATTCCAGAGGATCCTGTTTTCCCTGCACTGCTTCGACTTTCACGCTGAGGATCGACTCACACCTGGTGGCACGTGTGACAACCCTGTGGGAAAGCCTCGTGGGAAAGCCTCGAGGGAAAGCCACAGATCCCTTAATCCACGCGACGGGAAGCGTGACACTGCTGCTACAGCACGGGAGGAAAGCGCACGTGCATGCCCCTACTCGAGACGAGAACTGACTCCCCTGGGGAGACTCCAGAAATACCCCAAGATGCATGTCAGCCCTGGAGAGGAATCCTCAGGTTCCGGCCCCGACTCCACACAAGGTCTTAGGCCCTGGCATCGACGGGAGAGGAATAGCGACAGGACCTCTAGCAACTCACATGGGGACTGGCCTTTCCTGAGGTAACCAGAGCGGGTCCATGAGGTCCCCGTCGTAAGTCGAGAGCACCTGCCGCAACTCGGTAAAATCCAGGAGGTTCTCCCCTGCAGGTGAGATGAGGCCCGTTTCCACTGATGTGTCTCGAGGCTAATCACACGTGAACTCTGGAACTTCTAAAGAGTCTTTCACAGTCATGCTGCAACTCAAGAAGTTCCCCGACATACCCGTCTCCACTCAAGAGGAAGCACGAGGGTCCCGGCCACATCCAGAGGAGCTCCGTTTCCGGCTCGTAGCTCGAGATGAGGGATCCTTTCCCTACTTGGTCGGGAAAGAATTCCCGGCATTCTCATCGCATCTCAAGAGGAGGCGCTCTCCAAAGGAAAGGGGAGAGGAACTGCAGGGTCGTGCCACCATTCCCAGAGTCCCCCGGATGTCTCATTCCATTCCAGGGAAACCTGTTTTCCCTGCACTGCCTCGACTTTCAAGCCGAGGATCGACTCACACCACGGTGGCACGTGGCACAGCCCTGTGGGAAGGCCTCGTGGGAAAGCCTCGTGGGAAAGCCTCGAGGGAAAGACACAGATCCCTTGATCCACGCGAAGGGAAGCGTGACACTGCTGCTTCAGCTCGGGAGGAAATCGCACGTGCATGCCCCCACTCGAGACGAGGACTGCCTCCACTAGGGAGACTCCATTAGTACCCCAAGATCCATGTCAGCACTGGAGAGGAATCCTCAGGTTCCAGCACTGACTCCACACAAGGTCTTAGGCCCGGGCATCGACGGGAGAGGAATCCCGAGAGGCCCCGAGCAACACGCATGGGGACTGGCCTTTCCTGAGGCCACAAGAGCGGGTCCCTGAGGTCCCCGTCGTAAGTCGAGAGCACCTGCCGCAACTCGAGAAAATCCAGAAGGTTCTCCCTCCAGGCGAGATGAGGCCCATTTCCGCTGAGACGTCTCGAGGCTAATCACACCTAACCTCTGAAACTTCCAAAGGGTCCTTCACGTCCTTGCTGCAACTCAAGAAGTTCCCTGACATACCTGTCTCCACTCGAGAGGAAGCACGAGAGGCCTGCCCACATCCAGAGGAGCCCCGTTTCCGTCTCCCAGCTCGAGAGGAGGGATCCTTTCCCTGCGTTGTCGGGAAAGAATTCCCGGCGTTCCCATAGCGTCTCAAGAGGAGTCGCTCTCCACAGGAAAGGCGAGAGGAACTCCAGGGTGGTGCCACCATTCCCAGAGTCCCCCACATGTCTCAGTCCATTTCACGGAAACCTGTTTTCCCTGCATTGCCTTGGCTCTCAAGCCGAGTATCGACTCAAACAACGGTGGCATGTGGGACAGCCCTTTGGGAAAGCCTCGTGGGAAAGCCTCGTGGGAAAGACTCGAGGGAAAGCCACAGATCCCTTACTCCACAAGAAGAGAAGCGAGATACTGCAGCTACAGCTCGGGAGGTAAGCGCATGTGCATGCGCCCACTCCAGACGAGGACTGACTCCCCTGGGGAGACTCCAGAAGTACCCAAGATCCATGTCAGCAAGGAGAGGAAACCTCAGGTTCCTGCACCGACTCCACACAAGGCCTTAGGCCCGGCATCGATGGGAGTGAAATCCGAGAGGCCCCCGAGCCACTCGCATGGGGACTGGCCTTCCTGAGGCCACCAGAGCGAGTCCCTGAGGTCCCCGTCATAAGTCGAGAGAACCTGCCACAAACTCGAGAAAATCCAGGAGTTTTTTCCCAGACGAGATGAGCCCCATTT
>NW_017197564.1:0-8021 GCF_001704415.2 Capra hircus
AATACGGGGCTCGAGAAACCCGCCCCCCGGAGGTTCTCGGAGCTCTCTCCCCCGGAGCACTCTCTGTTGCTCCCCCGGAGTGACTTAATCACTCCCCCCGGAGTACTTTTCGGGTACTCCCCCAATGTTGAGTGTTCGGGACGGCTAGGACCCCACTCAGGGTGCCGCGGACCCCCCCTGTAGGATAGACAGGGTGAGGAGGAGTGGGAAGTGTTCAAGGGTTTAAGAGAAACCTGGTGCTCTAGAGGTTGAAAAGAAACCTGCTATCTTAGGGTTTAAAACAAAACCCCCCTTGGCTAAGGTAAAACCTTTTTGTCAAGGCAGACTTTTCTATAACTCTTAATTTTCTGACATGGGTAACAATGACTCAAAACAATGACACCTCTTTATACAAGTAATTTTGTAACTGTTAAACAAAAAAGACAAATTAAAGATTAAAAGACTACTGTTACGAGAGCAATGTCCTTGGTTTCCAAAAAAGGGATTTAGATACTTGGGTGAAGCTAACAAAACAGCTAAAAACTTACTATACTTTGCATGGGCCTGTAAATGCTTTTGCTCTGTAAAATATGATTACAAATGTTCTGGACCCCTGTCATGAGGCTGTTAGATAGCCTATGGGAGAGGCTATAGCGGTAAATGGTAGTGGGTCTCCACCTTCTATGCAGATCGTATTTTCTGCCATTGGCAAACAAAAGGAGAGAGACTACTCTTCCTCCCGAGGAAGGAGGGTGCTTACAGGACGCAGCGGCCGAGCGCCCTGGAGAGCCCCCTCCCCCTCTACACAAACCAAACCTTTAAAAAAGTTATCTTATTTAAGGCGACCACTGCAACCTCTGCTTGCGCCTCCCCAGGGCTTAAGAACTCCCCACTTTATATCCAAAGCCTCCCAGAACATTGCTTAAGTTTGAAAACGATAGTGACAATATTTTTGAGCAAAAGAGCTTTTAAAACAGCTTGCTCCTTGCATAAAATCCCCTCAGGAGGGGCCTCATCCAAAAAAAAAAAAAAAAGGAAGAAAAACAAACAAAAAAAATATTCGTAATAAAAAGGACTTTACAAATGCAAGGTGTTTCTCTTGAGGCCAAATAGAACATTTTTTGCCAAAATGTCCTGCTAAACAGAGATAACAAGCCGTACCAAACAACCCCAGGTAGCTCAGGCCTGGACCTCAGTTCCACCACCTTAATAATAATAACTCCTGACTCAGATTCCAGTGGCTAGTCCCCTGCCTGAGGACATTGTAAGACTTGTGCTGGGGCATAGCTTGCTTTCTTTTCAAGAAATTTCGGTAGTGTCTTGTGTAGTAAATTCTGATTATACTGAAAAAATTGAAGTTTTGATCTCGCCACCTGCTAAAACTGTGCAATTAATAATAATAAAAAAAAAATAGCACAGCTTTTGCTTTTACCTTATTACCAAACAGAAAAACCAGACAAAAAAAGCCCCAGAGGATCTAGATCTAGCTTTTTGGGTGCAAAAAATTGCAGCTTCTAGGCCTTTAAAAGATTTTTTAATTCAAAGATATAAAATGTCATGGCTGTTAGACAATAGACAAGATGTTTCTTACATTGCTGAGAGACTAGCGCAGCTCCTGGCCAACATATATTACTGAAAAGGAGTTGGTGGATTAGAAAAGGTGGTATGCAGCGATAAAAATGCTATAGAGTAAGAGGTGAGAGAGTTTAAAACCTTGGTGAATAGTGAGCCCCCGTTGCTGGAAGTATTCAAGCAAAGATTAAATGGTTACTTGTCATCTAAAAGGCTATAGACCAGATTTGGGTTATAAAAAGATCATTAAAAAAGCTTATAAAGATATTGTGTAACACCTCTTTTCTTCTTATATTTAGGTCTGCCAAAAGTTTTAAAATGATAATGTCCTTTTAAAGCTGCTGAGAGATTGTTTACTAACTTAAATGATTTCCAAAAATTATTAGGTGATATTAATTGGATATGCCCACATTTAAAACTGACTTCTGTAGATTTAAAGCCTTTTGTTTGATTGCCTAAAAAAAAAAAAAAAAAAACAATCCTAATCCCAGTTCTAAAAAAAAAGGTTGACTAGTGAGACAGAGTTGGCTTTTGTTAAAGTGAATGAGGCTTTAAATGATCAGTAATTAAGATTAATATTGCCAAAAGAGGAGATTAAATTATTCTTGCCACAAAATGTATACCTACAGGATGCTTGTGACAAGAAGGCCATTGGTTCCATCTACCAATGACCCCCAAAAAAATAGTTTTATCTTATCCCAACTTGGTGGAACAATGGCCTCTGCCTAAGGAAAAATTACTGACATATTAATTAAAAAGATTAATTCAAGTATACTGATTTATTACATTGTTTAGTAAAGAGCCATCAAAAATTGTAATTCCATATAACAGAGAACAACTTGATGCTTTTCAAATGTTTGATGATTGGCAGATTGCTATAGGAAATTCTTGTGATCAGATCTTGCATCATTTACCCTCACATGCTTTGTTAATTCAAAAATTAAAAAAAGGAGAAATTTAAGTATAGTTTTCCCCCATCAGATTTTACAACATGTTCTCTTTGTAATAAGTTGAATGCTGATTCATTTGGAACAGTAAAATAAAAAAGCCATTGGTAAAGCAAAAAGATCTCCTCCAGATAACAAAAAGATACCGACCCAGAATTTGCTGCGGGTCGAGGAAGTGGTTTATATTTTTTCCACAGGGTGCAGATTCGTCAATTTGGGATCCCGGACAGACTGATTCGCCGCAAAAGAAAAAGGGAACTTCTCTTGCCTCCACCGCCGCGGGAAACAGCCGCGCACCCAAAAGCTGCGGGCGGGGCCAGCCTTACTGACTGACGGGACCCAGTGCTCCGCCAGCGTCCATCTGAGAAACTATGGGATAGAGACTTGATGAGAAAAAGAGATGTATGGGAACTGTATACTATTTGCTCATATTTTCGTGTAGCTTGGCCGCCGCCACGCGATGGCAGAAGAGGCCAAAAAAAAAAAAAAAAAACATCAAGATCCCGGCGGGACTAACAGCTGCTGCAGCGCAAACTCCAACCGAAAATGACTCTATTTACTCTATTTTGGCTTGTCTATCCTCTCCTTATGTTCTTCTTTTCACCAATGATTCCAGAAAACTTAACGTACCTAATGTAGCGACTTGTGAACCATGGATGTTTTCATCTTGTTTAACTCCTCAAAGTAATGTCTGCTCTTTTGTGGTTTTAAAGATGTCCTGTAACTGTAACAACTTATTGATATGATAATTATGTTCTTCCTGTGTTACAACAACTGTATGGCAGCAATCATTGACTCAACAAGTGTAAATGCCCAATATGTTAAAAATCAAGTTTTCTGTGTTTTGGAACAGCTCAGATATTAGTTTAGACTTAGGGAAACTGCATTACCAGATTCAGACCTTGGAACACTCCCGATTAGATTTTACCACCGCAGGAGAAGCCAATGACTTTTCCCACACTTTCTCTAACTTCATTTCTGAAGACTGTTCTGTCTACTGTTTATAATCTTGCTCCTCATAATCATACTTCCCTGTATTGTCTAGATTCTTCGGCAGAGCATTCGGAATCTCGAGACCGAACTGCACCTGATTTTAAACATAAATAATTAATTATTTAAAATTAAAAAGGGTGAGATGCCGGGAGCCAGTGTGAGGAATCCCGCCCATGACAAGGTCATGAGGAAGGAAGCTGACATACGCAAGGCGTGCTCAGACTTCAGGGACCCCTCTGGAAATTCCTAAGCATGTACCCCAACAAAAATCTGCCGGCTTTTGTGCTCTGCTTTTCCACTCTTCTGACATTTTCTGGAAAAAGTCAATTCAGGGCTTTAGTCTTCTGCATTTGAAAGAGTGTTTCAATCCAAAAACCCTCTGATGGCTTTCTAGCCTGCCTGCAGGACTCGTACAGCTGCGCATGTGATTGTTTGAGGCCTCCTGACCGCAGGAGGCACAGGAAGCTTAAAACATCCTAGGAATGTAGGAGCTTCCGAGGAGTCAAAATCTTTAGAATAGGACTGATTAAAGGTTTCATTTTTTGGGTCAATGCTTGCTGCCAAATTTTCATATCCTTTATTTTTAGATATAGTTGGTATATAGAAAAACAAGTAGTAGACCTGGTATTAGCAACATTAGATCTTCGAGTTAAGTACCTTCTTTGTTATATCCCACTGCACCTTTGTTCTATAGAGATGTAACTTTAATGCTTTAAGGAGATGCAAATTAAAGAAAAACACTTCAGGGGAAACAAAATCAACATTCATTAAGGAAGAGAGATAAAAAGTGTTAACAAGCTTCTTGGCCAGAAGATAATGTAAATCACCTGAGACCTTTTGTATACAAAATGATGTATAGAAAGAGTCTGGGCTGCGAACGCTACATAATTCTGTGTTACCCATTGATCTCCGTGTTTTACCAAAAGTATAAAAGGCCTTCTGAACAATAAAGGACGGGGGCCAGGGGCCGGGGACCAGTTTCTCGGACCAGTTTCTCGAACTAGTCTCTCGGCCTGGTTTCTTGGGACTCTGGCTCCCCCATGTCTCTCTCTCTCCTCTTCTCTCCCCTTCCCTCTCTCTGCTCTTTACTTTAACTTCAGGCTGAATCTCCATCTGGGGCGCGGAGGCTCGCCAGGTCTACTTACTTGCCCCGGCTGTTAAGACCCGCGCGAAAGGGAGCTTAAGGCGAGGCACCCTTAGATATTCAAGCGGGCGCCGGTGGCCCAGCGTAGATGGTGCAAATTCCTTGTCTGGAATTTTATTGGCCTTCCGCGTAAACCAAGCTATTCAGCCCTCTTCCTCCACTTAATCTTCTTACTACACTATAGTTTCCTAATCTAATCTTACATTAATAAATAAACAAGTCTTTCCACGCCAACGCCGTCCACCCTTCGAATTCCCTGGATCCACCGGGGCTGGACCCGGCAGGCGGGACCCTTCTGCTTCCTCTCGAGTGCATACGGGTATATCGGGGAACTTCTTGAGTTGCAGCAAGGGTGTGAAGGAACCTTTGGACGGTTCAGGGGGTAGGTGTGATTGGCCTCGAGATGCTTCAGCAATAATTCGCCTCTGTTCGCCTGGAGGGGAGAACCTCCAGGATTTTCTCGACTTGCGGCAGGTGCTCTCGACTTACGACGGGGACCTCAGGGACCCGCTCTGGTGGCCTCAGGAAAGGCAGGTCCCCATGCGAGTTGCTAGGGGACCTCCCTGGATTCCTCTACCGTAGATGCCGGAACCTAAGACCTTGTCTGGAGTTGGGGCCGGAACGTGAGGATTTCTCTCCAGGCCTGACATGGATCCTGGGGTACTTCTGGAGTCTCCCTAGGCGATCTCAGTCCTCATCTCGACGTGGGGGCATTCACTGTGCGCTTTCCTCCCGAGCTCTAGAACCAGTGTCAGTCCTTCCCGGCCCGACGATCAAGGGATCTGTGGCTTTCCCTTTGGGCATTCCCACCAAGTTTTCCAAACAGGCTTTCCCACAGGGCTGTCCCAAGTGCCACCGTTGTGTGGGTCGATATCTGCATGAATGTCGAGGCAGTGCAGGGAAAACAGGTGTCCCTGGCATGGACTGAGACATCTGGAGGACTCTGGGAATGGTGGCACGACCCTGGAGTTCCTCTGGCCTTTCCTGTGGAGAGCGCCTGTTCTTGAGAGGCGACGGGAACACCGGGAATTCTTTCCCGACCACACACTGAAAGGATTCCCCGTCTCGAGCTAGGAGGCGGAAACGGGGCTCCTCTGGATGTGGGCGGGACTCTCGTCCTTCCTCTCGAGTGGAGACGGGTATGTCGGGGAACTTCTTGAGTTGCAGAAAGGGTGTGAAGGATCCTTTGGAAGTTCCTGAGGTTAGGTGTGATTAGCCTCGAGACACCTCAGCGGAAATGGGCCTCATCTCGCCTGGAGGGGAGAACCTCCTGGATTTTCTCGAGTTGTGGCACGTGCTCTGGACTTACGACGGGGACCTCAGGGACCCGCTCTGGTGGCCTCAGGAAAGACCATTCCCCATGCGAGTTGCTCGGGGGCCTCTCGGGATTCCTCTTCCATCGATGCCGGGGTCTAAGACCTTGTGTGGAGTCGGTGCTGGAACCTGAGGATTCCTCTCCAGTGCTGACATGGATCTTGGGGTACTTCTGGAGTCTCCCCAGGGGAGTCAGTCCTCGTCTCGAGTGGGGGCATGCACGTGCGCTTTACTCTCGAGCTGTAGCAGCAGTGTCACGCTTCCCTTCGCGTGGCTCAAGGGATCTGTGGCTTTCCCTCGAGGCTTTCCCAGGAGGCTTTCCCACGAGGCTTTTCCACAGGGCTGTCCCACGTGCCACCGTGGTGTGACTCGATCCTCGGCTTGATGTCGAGGCAGTGGAGGGAAAACAGGTTTCCCTGGAATGGACTGAGACATCTGCGGGACTCTGGGAATGGTGGCACGACCCTGGAGTTCTTCTTGCCTTTCCTGTGGAGAGTGCCTCCTCTTGAGATGCGACGGGAATGCCGGGAATTCTTCCCCGACCACGCAGGAAAGGATCCCTCCTCTCGAGCAAGGAGGCGGAAACGGGGTTCCTCTGGATGTGAGCGGGATTCTCGTGCTTCCTCTCGAGTGGAGACGGATATGTCGGGAACCTCTTGAGTTGCAGCAAGGGTGTGAAGGACCCTTTGGAAGTTCCAGAGGTTAGGTGTGAATAGCCTCAGCGGAAATGGGCCTCATCTCGCCTGGAGGGGAGAACCTCTTGGATTTTCTCGAGTTGCGGCAGGTGCTCTCGACTTACGACGGGGACCCCTGGGACCCGCTCTGGAGGCCTCAGTAAAGGCCAGTTCCCATGCGAGTTGCTCGGGGGCCTCTCGGGATTCCTCTCCCGTCGATGCTGGGGGTAAGACCTTGTGTGGAGTCAGTGTCGGAACCTGAGGATTCCTCTCCAGTGCTGACATGGATCTTGGGGTACTTCTGGAGTCTCCCCAGGGGAGTCAGTCCTCGTCTTGAATGGGGGCATGCACGTGCGCTTTCCTCCCGAGCGTTAGCAGCAGTGTCGCGCTTCCCTTCGCGTAAATCAAGGGATCAGGGCTTTCCAAGGAGGCTTTCCCACGAGGCTTTCCCACAGGGCTGTCCCACATGCAACCGTGGTGTGAGTCGATCCTCGGCTTGAAAGTCGAGGCAGTGCAGGGAAAATAGGTTTCCCTGGAATGTTCGGAGACATCTGGTTGTCTCTGGGAATGGTGGCACTACCCTGGAGTTCCTCTCGCCTTTCCTGTGGAGAGTGCCTCCTCTTGAGATGCGAAGGGAACGCCGGGAATTCTATCCCGACCACGCAGGGAAAGGATCCCTCCTCTCAAGCTAGGAGGCGGAAACGGGGCTCCTCTAGATGTGGGTGGAACTCTCGTGCCTTCTCGAGTGGAGACGGGTATGTCGGGGAACTTCTTGAGTTGCAGCAAGGGTGTGAAGGACCCTTTGGAAATTCCAGATATGAGATGTGATTAGCCTCGAGACGCCTCTGCGGAAATGGGCCTCATCTCGCCTGGAGGGGAGAACCTCCTGGATTTTCTCGAGTTGCGGCACGTGCTCTCTAATAACGTCGGGAACCTCAGGGAGCCGCTCTGGTGGCCTCAGGAAAGGCAAGTCCCCATGCGAGTTGCTCGGGGGCCTCACAGGGCCTCTCGGGTTTCCTCTTCCGTCGATGCTGGGGACTAAGACCTTGTGTGGAGTAAGTGCCGGAACCTGAGGATGCCTCTCCAGTGCTGACATGGATCTTGGGGTACTTCTGGAGTCTCCCAGGGGAGTCAGTCTCGTCTCGAGTGGGGGCATGCACGTGCGCTTTCCTCCCGAGCTGTAGCAGCAGTTCACGCTTCCTTCGCGAGGATCGGGATCTGTGGCTTTCCCTCGAGGCTTTCCCACGAGGCTTTCCCGCAGGGCTGTCCCACGTGCCACCGTGGTGTGAATCGATCCTCAGCTTGAAAGTCGAGGCAGTGCAGGGAAAACAGGTTTCCCCTGGAATGGACTGAGACATCTGGGGGAATCTGGGAATGGTGGCAGACCTGGAGTTCCTC
>NW_017197565.1:0-8020 GCF_001704415.2 Capra hircus
GGACCTGGAAAGGCAGAGCCACCTCCACACACACGTCTTTTTCTGTCCCCTTTCCTCTGGAGGAGAGCTCTAGTGAGCCTAGGTCTGTCAGGAAAATTCTTGGCTTTGACGGATCCCACCCAGGTGTGAACCTGCATACCCGACCTAGGGCCACAGGCACCTGTTTTGCTTGAGTGGGTCCTGGAGGGGTGCAGCATAGCAAGAGCTTAAAAATCCATCCAATTTGTCTTTTTTTTTTTTTACCTCGGAGAGAACGAGTTTGCTCCACCTCCACCCTTTGCAGTGTGGAGGGAAGAGGGCACCACCTCTTCCCACAGGGGACATAGGGCCTACCAGGAGAGAAAGGCCCCTTGAGGAGCTGAGCCCAGGTAGGCAGCCAGTGATGTCAAGCACACTCCCGCTGCTTGCTTCTTCATGGGCACTCCCACGATCTGCTAGGAATGTCTTTGCAAGGATCTCAAAGGGAAGGGGAGATACATGGCCCTGTCTCTGGAACTTCAGTCCTCTGAGCAGATCTGGAGGTCCTGAGATGTATAAGCAAACCTGTTCCTTCCAAATAGAGGCTTGCAAACACACCCCCGGTGGTTGCCTCTTCTTCCCCGAAGAAGTCTTTCTTTCCCCACATGCTGCGAACTCCCTGTCCCAACCTCCAAGAATAGTGCTTCTTGCCATTCCTTTCTTAGAGGCAGTTATCCCTGAGCTTGGGGCCGTAGGGAGTAGCCCCACACTCACAGGGAAAGGCAAAGACTCCTCCATACATCTCCTCTATTCCCTTTGCTCTGGAGGAGAGCTCTAGTGAGCCTAGGTCTTTCAGGAAAATTCTTGGCTTGGACAGGATCTCACCCTGTTTGTGAACCTGCATACCCAACCAGGGCCACAGAGCACCTGTTTCAGTAAAATGGGCCCTGAAAGGGTGCAGCCTAGCAAGAGCTTGAAAATCCATTCAATTGCTGTTTTTGTACCTCTGACAGAGCAAGCTTGGCTCCACCCTTTGGCAGTGAGGAGAAAAGAGGCATGACACCCTCCCCAAGGGGATATGGGGCCTACTTCGAGAGGAAAGGCCCCTTGTGGAGCTGAGGCCAGGAAGGCACACAGTCGTGTCAAACACACTCCCACGGCTTGCTTCTTCAGGGGCACTCCTGCTATCAGCTAGGAATGTCTTTGCAATGATCACAAAGGGAAGGGGAGATACAGGGCCCTGCTTCTGGACCTCCGGTGCTCTGAGCAAATCTCGAGGTCTCCCGTTGTTGGTCAAGGTCAAGGTCAAGTTCAAGGTCAAGTTCAAGTTCAAGGTCAAGGTCAAGTTCAAGTTCAAGTTCAAGCTCAAGATCAAGTTGAAGTTCAAGTTCAAGGTCAAGGTCAACTTCAAGTTCAAGGTCAAGGTCAAGCTCAGGTCAAGTTCAAGTTCAAGTTCAAAGTGAAGTTCAAAGTCAAGGTCAAGTTCAAGTTCAAGTTCAAGTTGAAGTTCAAGGTCAAGGACAAGTTCAAGTTGAAGTTCAAGTCAAGTCAAGTTCAAGTTCAAGAAGTTCAAGTTCAAGTTCAAGGTCAAGGTCAACAAGTTCAATTCAAGGTCAAGATCAAGTTCAAGGTCAAGTTCAAGTTCAAGTCAAGTTCAAGTTCAAGTCAAGTTCAAGTCAAGTCAAGTCAAGTTCAAGTTCAAGTTCAAGGTCAAGTTCAAGTTCAAGTTCAAGTTCAAGTTCAAGTTCAAGTCAAGTTCAAGTCAAGGTCAAGTCAAGTTCAAGGTCAAGTTCAAGGTCAAGGTCAAGGTCAAGTCAAGTTCAAGTTCAAGGGCAGGGCAAGGCCAAGCCCAAGACCAAGGCAAGGGCAACGGCAACGCCAAGGGCAAGGCCAAGGCAAAGGCCAAGGCCACCAAAGCGACGCCCAAACCCCGTAACGCCTGACAAAAGGCAGAAGCCACTAGGCCCCTGTGCAGAGGAAGCCACTGAAGGCAGCAAGGCCACAGAGCTACCCGACTCCCATTCCCACATGAAGATGTGAGGATAAAGGGCCTCATCCCAGCAAAGCACCCGCTCCCACCACCCCCAACCCCGGCCCCCGCCCCCCGCAGCACGCCCCCTTAAACAACACTGTCTTCCCAGAAAAGAGAACGGAGAAGCCATGTGTGTGCCAAAGGAGCAAGATGAACGAACGATGCCACGCCCTCCGAATTTGGGCACACCTGACGCCTCGGAACCCCGGGCCTGGCCGATGGGTCCCAGCCGTTCTCGGGTGGGAGGGGGGTCAACACATTGGCCGAGAGCCCTTGCCCAGGCCACCCGCAAATCCCCTGAGATGTGATCCGACCACAGGGACCGAGGGCAAACGTACCGCTTGAGGTGCTGGAGGAGCCGGAGGAAGCCATGGTGGGAGAGGCACACGGGCACGCTGCAGACTGCTGGCCGAGTGGGCGGGGACCCAGCAGCTCAGGACTCTGGAGAACGGGAGGCGTCTCCGCCACCATTGACGTCAATAGGGTTTGGGTGGGTAGATGGAGGGGCCATCATTCCAAGAGTCCCCCAGATGTCTCAGTCCATTTCAGAGGAACCCATTTTCCCAGCACTGCCTCGACTTTCACGCCGAGGATCCACTCACACCATGGTGGCATGTGGGACAGCCCTGTGAGAAAGCCTCGAGGGAAAGCCACAGATCCCTTGATCCCCGCGACGGGAAGCGTGACACATCTGCTACACTGTCCCTGAGGTCACGGTCGTATGTCGAGAGTTCCTGCCGCAACTTGAGAAAATCCAGGAGGTTCCCTGCTCCAGTCGAGATGAGGCCCATTTTCTCTGCGGCGTCTCGAGAGTAATCACACCTAAACTCTGGAACTTCCAAAGTGTCCTAAACACTCTTGCTAAAACTCAAGAAGTTCCCCGACATACCCGTCTCCACTCCAGAGGAAGCACGAGGGTCCGGCCACCGCCAGAGGAGCTCCGTTTCCGCCTCCAAGCTCGAGATGAGGGATCATTCCCTGCTTCCTCGGGAAAGAATTCCCGACGTTTCGACGCATCTCAAGAGGAGGCGCGCTGCACAGGAAAGGCGAGAGAAACTCATGGGTCGTGCCACCATTCCAAGAGTCCACCAGATGTCTCAGTCCATTCCAGAGGATCCTGTTTTCCCTGCACTGCTTCGACTTTCATGCCGAGGATCGACTCACACCACGGTGGCACGTGTGACAACCCTGTGGGAAAGCCTCGTGGGAAAGCCTCGAGGGAAAGCCACAGATCCCTTAATCCACGCGACGGGAAGCGTGACACTGCTGCTACAGCACGGGAGGAAAGCGCACGTGCATGCCCCTACTCGAGACGAGAACTGACTCCCCTGGGGAGACTCCAGAAATACCCCAAGATGCATGTCAGCCCTGGAGAGGAATCCTCAGGTTCTGGCCCCGACTCCACACAAGGTCTTAGGCCCTGGCATCGACGGAAGAGGAATAGCGACAGGACCTCCGGCAACTCGCATGGGGACTGGCCTTTCCTGAGGTCACCAGAGCGGGTCCATGAGGTCCCTGTCGTAAGTCGAGAGCACCTGCCGCAACTCGGTAAAATCCAGGAGGTTCTCCCCTGCAGGTGAGATGAGGCCCGTTTCCACTGAGGTGTCTCGAGGCTAATCACACGTGAACTCTCGAACTTCTAAAGAGTCTTTCACAGTCCATGCTGCAACTCAAGAAGTTCCCCGACATACCCGTCTCCACTCAAGAGGAAGCACGAGGGTCCCGGCCACATCCAGAGGAGCTCCGTTTCCAGCTCGATAGCTCGAGATGAGGGATCCTTTCCCTACTTGGTCGGGAAAGAATTCCCGCATTCCGATCGCATCTCAAGAGGAGGCGCTCTCCAAAGGAAAGGGGAGAGGAACTGCAGGGTCGTGCCACCATTCCAAGACTCCCCCAGATGACTCAGTCCATTCCACAGGAACCTGTTTTCCCTGCACTGCCTCGGCTTTCACGCCAAGGATCGACTCACACCACCGGGACACGTGGGACAGCCCTGTGGGAGAGCCTCGTGGGAAAGACTCGAGGGAAAGTCACAGATCCCTTGGTCCACTCAAGCAGAAGCGTGACACTGCTACTACAGCATTGGAGGAAAAGGCACGCTCATGCCCCCACTCGAAACGACGCCTGAATCCCCTGGGGAGACTCCAGAGGTACCCCAAGAACCATGTCAGCACTGGAAAGGAATCCTCAGGTTCCGGCACCGACTGCACACAAGGTCTTAGGCCCCGACATCGACGGGAGAGGAATCCCGAGAGGCCCCGAGCAACTCGCATGGGGACTGGCCTTTCCTCAGGCCACCAAAGCGCGGTCCTTGGGTCCAGGTCGTAAGTCGAGAGCACCTGCCGCAACTCGAGAAAATCCAGGAGGTTCTCCCCTCCAGGTGAGATGAGGCCCATTTCCGCTGAGGCGTCTCGAGGCTAATCACACCTAACCTCTGGAACTTCCTATGGGTCCTTCACACCCTTGCTGCAACTCAAGAAGTTCCCCCACATACCCGTCTCCACTCGAGAGGAAGCACGAGAGCCCCGCCCACATCCAGAGGAGCCCCGTTTCCGCCTCCTAGCTCGAGAGGAGGGATCCTTTCCCTGCGTGGTCGGGAAAGAATTTGCACCGTTCCCGTCGCATCTCAAGAGGAGGCGCTCTCCACCGGAAAGGCGAGAGGAACTCCAGGGTCGTGCCACCATTCCCAGAGTCCCCCAGATGTCTCAGTCCATTCCAGGGAAACCTGTCTTCCCTGCACTGCCTCGAATTCAAGCCGAGGATCGACTCACACCACAATGGCACGTGGGACAGCCCTGTGGGAAAGCCTCGTGGGAAAGCCTCGAGGGAAAGCCACAGATCCCTTGATCCACCCGAAGGGAAGCGTGACACTGCTGCTACAGCTCGGGAGGAAAACGCACGTGCATGCCCCCACTCGAGACGAGCACTGACTCCACTGGGGAGACTCCAGAAGTACCCCAAGATCCATGTCAGCACTGGAGAGGAATCCTCAGGTTCTGGCACCGACTCCACACAAGGTCTTAGGCCCCGGCATCGACGGGAGAGAAATCCCGAAAGGCTCCCGAGCAACTCGCATGGGGACTGGCCTTTCCTGAGGTCACCAAAGGGGGTCCCTGTGGTCCCCGTAGTAAGTCGAGAGCACCTGCCGCAAGTCGAGAAAATCCAGGAGGTTGTCCCCTCCAGGCGAGATGAGGCCCATTTCCGCTGAGGCGACTCGAGGCTAATCACACCTAACCTCTGGAACTTCCAAAGGGTCTTTCACAGACTTGCTGCAACTCAAGAAGTTTCCCGACATACCCGTCTCCACTCAAGAGGAAGCACGAGAGCCCGGCCCACATCCAGAGGAGCCCCGTTTCTGTCTCCTAGCTCGAGAATACGATCCTTTCCCTGCGTGGTCGGGAAAGAATTCCCAGCGTTCCCGTCGCATCTCAAGAGGAGGCACTCTCCACAGGAAAGCCGAGAGGAAATCCAGGGTCGTGCCACCATTCCCAAAATCCCCCAGATGTCTCAGTCTATTACAGGGAAACCTGTTTCCCCCCGCTCTGCCTCGACTTTCAAGCCGAGGATCGACTCACACCATGGTGGCCCGTGGGACAACCCTGTGGGAAAGCCTCGAGGGAAAGCCACAGATCCCTTGATCCACGCGAAGGGAACCGTGACACTGCTGCTGCAGCTTGGGAGGAAAGCGCACGTGCATGCCCTTTCTCGAGACAACGACTGACTCCCCTGGGCAGAATCCAGAAGTACCCCAAGATCCATGTCAGCACTGGAGAGGAATCCTCAGGTTCCGGCACTGACTCCACACAAGGTCTTAGGCCAGAGCATCGTCGGGAGAGGAATCCCGAGAGGCCCCGAGCAACTCGCATGGGGACTGGCCTTTCCTGAGGCCACCAGAGCGGGTCCCTGAGGTCCCTGTCGTAAGTCGAGAGCACCTGCCGCAACTCGGTAAAATCCAGGAGGTTCTCCCCTCCAGGCGAGATGAGGCCCATTTCCCCTGAGGCTCTCGAGGCTAATCACACCTAACATCTGGAACTTCCAAAGGGTCCTTCATACCCTTGCTGCAACTCAAGAAGTTCCCGGACATACCCGTCTCCACTCGAGTGGAAGCACGAGAGTCCCGCCCACATGCAGAGGAGCACCGTTTCCGTCTCCTAGCTCGAGAGGAGGGATCCTTTCCCTGCGTGGTCGGGAAAGAATTCCCAGCGTTCCCGTCGCATCTCAAGAGGAGGCACTCTCCACAGGAAAGGCGGGAGGAACTCCAGGGTCGTGCACCATTCCCAAAGTCCCCCAGATGTCTCAGTCCATTCCAGGGAAACCTGTTTTCCTTGCACTGCCTAGGCTTTCAAGCCGAGGATCGACTCACACCACGGTGGCACGTGGGACAGCCCAGTGGGAAAGCCTCGTGGGAAAGCCACAGATCCCTTGATCCACACGAAGGGAAGCCTGACACTGCTGCTACAGCTCGGGAGGAAAGCGCACGTGCATGACCCCACTCGAGACAAGGACTGACTCCCCTGGGGAGACTCAGGAAGTACCCAAGATCCATGTCAGCACTGGAGAGGAATCCTCAGGTTCCGGCACCGACTCCACTCAAGGTCGTATGCCGGGGCCAGCACCGGTGGATCCAGGGAATTCGAAGCGTGGACGGCGTTGGCGTGGAAAGACTTGTTTATTTATTAATGTAAGATTAGATTAGGAAACTATACTGTAGCAAGAAGATTAAGTGGAGTAAGAGGGCTGAATAGCTTGGTTTATGCGGACGGCCAATAAAATTCCAGACTAGGAATTTGCACCACCTACGTTGGGCCACCGGCGCCCGCTTGAATATCTAAGGGTGCCTCGCCTTAAGCTCCCTTTCGTGTGGGTCTTAACAGCCAGGGCAAGTAAGTAGACCTGGCGAGCCTCCGCACTCCAGGTGGAGATTCAGCCTGAAGTTAAAGTAAAGAGCAGAGAGAAGGAAAGGTAGAGAAGAAGAAAGAGAGAGAAAAGACACGGGGGAGCCAGAGTCCCAAAACCAGGCTGAGAGACTAGTTCGAGAAGCTGGTCCGAGAAATTGGCCCCCGGCCCCTGGCCTCCTCCTTTATTGTTCAGAAGGCCTTTTTATACTTTTGATAAAACATGGAGATCAATGGATAACACAAAATTATGTAGTGTTCGCAACCCAGATTCTTTCTGTATATCATTTTGTATACAAAAGGTCTCAGGTGATTTACATTATCTTCTGGCCAAGAGGCTTGTTAACACTTTTTGGCTCTCTTCCTTAATGAATGTTAATTTTGTTTCCCCAGAAGTGTTTTTCTTTAATCTGCATCTCCTTAAAGCATTAAAGTTACATCTCTATAGAACAAAGGTGCAGTGGGTATAACAAAGAAGGTACTTAACTCAAAGATCTAATGTTGCTAATACCAGGTCTACTACTTGTTTTTCTATATACCAACTATATCTAAAAATAAAGGATATGAAAATTTGGCAGCAAGCATTGACCCAAAAAATGAAACTTTTAATCAGTCCTATTCTAAAGATTTTGACTCCTCGGAAGCTCCTGCATTCCTAGGATGTTTTAAGCTTTCTGTGCCCCCTGCGGTCAGGAGGCCTCAAACAATCACAGCGCAGCTGTACGAGTCCTACAGGCAGGCTAGAAAGCCATCAGAGGGTTTTTGGATTGAAACACTCTTTCAAATGCAGAAGACTAACGCCCCTGAATTGACTTTTTCCAGAAAAGGTCAGAAGAGTGAAAAAGCAGAGCACAAAAACCGGCAGATTTTTGTTGGGGTACATGCTTAAAAATTTCCAGAGGGGGGGTCCATGAAGTCTGAGCACGCCTTGCCTATGTCAGCTTCCTTCCTCATAAAACTTGTCAAGGGCGGGCTTCCTCACACTGGCTCCGGCAGTCTCAGGCCCCGGCATCGACGGAAGAGGAATCCCGAGAGGCCCCGAGCAACTCGCATGCGACGGGCCTTTCCTGAGGGAGCGGGTCCCTGAGGTCCCCGTCTCGAGAGCACCTGCTGCAACTCGAGAATATCCAGGAAG
>NW_017197566.1:0-8020 GCF_001704415.2 Capra hircus
CCTCTCGAGTGGGAGACGGGTATGTCGGGGATCTTCTTGAGTTGCAGCAAGGGTGTGAAGGACCCTTTTGGAAGTTCCAGAATATAGGTATGATTAACCTCGAGACGCCTCAGTGAAAATGGGCCTCATCTCGCCTGGGAGGACGAGAACCTCCAGAATTTTTTCGAGTTGGTGCAGTGCTCTTGACTTACGACGGGAACCTCAGGGGACCCGCTCTGGGTGGCCTCAGGAAAGGCCATTCCCCATGCGGAGTTGCTCGGGGGCCTCTCGGGATTCCTCTCCCGTCGATGGCCGGGTCTAACACCTTGTGTTGGAGTTGGTGCCGGAACCGGAGGATTCTTCTGCAGTGCTGACATGAACTTGGGTTAATTCTGGAGTCTCCCCAGGGGAGTCAGTCCTCGTCTGGAGTGGGGGCATGCACGTGCACTCTCCCCCCGAGCAGTAGCAGCAGTGTCACGCTTCTCTTCCGGTTGATCAAGGGATCAGAGGCTTTTACTCCGCGGCTTTCCCACGAGGCTTTCCGACGGAGGCTTACCAATAGGGCTGTCCCACGTGCCACCGTTGTGTGTCGATCCTCGGCTTTGAAATTCGAGGCAGAGCAGTGAAAAAGGTTTTCCCTGGAATGGACTGAGACATCTGGGGACTCTGGGAATGGTGGCCACGACCTGGAGTTCTCTGCCTTTCCTGCTGTAGAGCGCCTTCTCTTGAGATACGCAGGAATTCTTTCCCGACCACGCCAGGGAAAGGATCCCTCCTCTCGAGCTAGGAGGCTGAATTCGGGGGGCTCCTCTGGATGTGGGTGCACTCTCGTGCTTCCTCTCGAGTGGAGAACGGATATGTCGGGAACTGCTTGAGTTGCAGCATGGGTTGTGAAGGACCCTTTGGAAGTTCCAGAGGTTAGGTGTGATTTAGCCTCGAGACACCTCAGTGGAAATGGTCCTCATCTCGCCTGGAGGGGAACCTCCTGGATTTTCTTGGTTGTGGCAGGTGCTTTCGATTACGACGGGGACCTCATTGACCCTCTCTGGTGGCCTCAGGAAAGGCCCAGTCCCCATGCGAGTTGATCCTGGCCTCTCGGGATTCCTATCCCGTCGATGCCGATGCCTAAGACCATGTGTGTGCAGTCGGTGCCGGAACCTGAGGATTCCTCTCCAGTGCTGACATGGATCTAGGGCACTTCCGGAGTCTCCCCAGGGTGTCAGTCCTCGTCTCAAGTGGTGGCATGCACGTGCGCTTTCCTCCCGAGCTGTAGCAGCAGTGTCACGCTTTCCGTCGCGTGGATCAAGGAATCAGCGGCTTTCCCTCGAGACTTTCCCACGAGGCTTTCCCACGAGGCATACACACAGGGCTGTCCCACGTGCCACCGTGGTGTGAGTCGATCCTCGGCTTGAAAGTCGAGGCAGTGCAGGGAAAAAAGGTTTCCCTGGAATGGACGGAGACATCTGGGGGACTCTGGAATGGTGGCACGTCCCTGGATTTCCTCTCGGCCTTTTCCTGTGGAGAGCGCCTCCTCTTGACATGCGACGGAACACCGGGAATTCTTTTTCCGACCACGCAGGGAAAGGATCCCTCCTCTCGAGCTAGGAGGCGGAAACGGGGCTCCTCTGGATGTTGCGGAAATCTCGTGCTTCCTCTCGAGTGGGAGACGGGCATGTCGGGGAACTTCTTGAGTTGCAGCAAGGGTGTGAGGTACTCTTTGGAATTTCCAGAGTTTAGGTGTGATTAGGCCTCAAGGACGCCTCAGCGGAAATGGGCCTCATCTCGCCTCGAGGGGAGAACCTCCTGGATTTTCTCGAGTTGCGCGCAAAGTACTCGACTTACGACGGGGACCTCAGGGACCCGCTCTGGTGGCCTCAGGAAACGCCAGTCCCCATGCGAGTTGCACGGGGGGCCTCTCGGGATTCCTCTCCCGGCGAGGCCGGGGCTAAGATCTTGTGTGGAGTCGGTGCCGGAACCTGAGCATTCCTCTGCAGTGCTGACATGGATCTTGGGGTACTTCTTGAGTCTCCCCAGGGGAGTCAGTCCTCGTCTCTAGTGGGGGCATGCACGTGCGCTTTCCTCCCGAGCTGTAGCAGCAGTGTCACGCTTCCCTTCACGTGGATCAAGGGATCAGGGGCTTTCCCTCGAGGCTTTCCCACCCGGCTGTCCCACGTGCCACCGTGGTGTGAGTCGATCCTCGGCTTGAAAGTCGAGGCACTGCAGGGAAAACAGGTTTCCCTGGAATGGACTGAGACATCTGGGGAACTCGGGGAATGGTGGCACGACCCTGGAGTTCCACTCGCCTAACCTGTGGAGAGCGCCTCCTCTTGAGATGCGACGGGAACGCCGGGAATTCTTTCCCCAACACGCAAGGAAAGGATCTCTCCTCTCGAGCTATGAGGCCGAAACGGGGCTCCTCTGGATGTGGGCGGGCTCTCGGGCTTCCTTTTGAGTGGAGACGGGTATGTCGGGGAACTTCTTGAGTTGCAACAAGGCTGTGAAGAAGCCTTTGGAAGTTGCAGCGGTTAGGTGTGATTAGCCTCGAGACGCCTCAGCGGAAATGGGCCTCATCTCGCCTGGAGGGGAGAACCTCCTGGATTTTCCCGAGCTGTGACAGGTGCTCTTCGACTTACGACGGGACCTCAGCGGACCCGCTCTGGTGGCCTCAGGAAAGGCCAGTCCCCATGCGAGTTGCTCGAGGGGCCTCTCGGGTATTCCTCTCCGCATCGATGCCGGAGGCCTAAGATCTTGTGTGGAGTTGGGCGCCGGAACCTGGAGCATTCCTCTCCCAGTGGCTTACATGGATCTGAGGTACTTCTAGGAGTCTGCCGAGGGGAGTCAGTCCTCGTCTTCGCAGTGGGGGAATGAAGCGTGCCGCTTTCCTCCCGAGCTCTAGCAGCAGTGTCACGCTTCTCTTCACGTGGATCAAGGGATCAGGGGCTTTTACTCGCGGCTTTCCCACGAGGCTTTCCGACGAGGCTTACCAATAGGGCTGTCCCACGTGCCACCGTGGTGTGTGTCGATCCTCGGCTTGAAATTCGAGGCAGAGCAGTGAAAACAGGTTTCCCTGGAATGGACTGAGACATCTGGGGGACTCTGGGAATGGTGGCACGACCCTGGAGTTCCTCTCGCCTTTCCTGTGTAGAGCGCCTTCTCTTGAGATACGCCAGGAATTCTTTCCCGACCACGCAGGGAAAGGATCCCTCCTCTCGAGCTATGAGGCTGAATCGGGGCTCCTCTGGATGTGGGTGGCACTCTCGTGCTTCCTCTCGAGTGGAGACGGATATGTCGGGGAACTTCTTGAGTTGCAGCATGGTTGTGAAGGACCCTTTGGAAGTTCCAGAGGTTAGGTGTGATTAGCCTCGAGACACCTCAGTGGAAATGGTCCTCATCTCGCCTGGAGGGGAGAACCTCCTGGATTTTCTTGGGTTGTGGCAGGTGCTTTTCGATTTACCGACGGGGACCTCATTGACCCTCTCTGGTGGCCTCAGGAAAGGCCAGTCCCCATGCGAGTTGATCCTGGCCTCTCAGGATTCCTATCCCGTCGATGCCGATGCCTAAGACCTTGTGTGCAGTCGGTGCCGGAACATGAGGATTCCTCTGCCAGTGCTGACATTGATCTTGGGGAACTTCTGGAGACTCCCCAGGGGAGTCAGTCCTCGTCTCCAGTGGTGGCATGCACATGCGCATTTCTCAACAGTTCTAGCAGCCGTGTCACGCTTCCCTTCGAGGGGATCAAGGGATCAGTGGCTTTCCCTCGAGGCTTTCCCACGAGGATTTCCCACGAGGGCTTTCCTACAGGGCTGTCCCACGTGCCACCGTGGTGTGAGTCGATGCCTCGGCTTGAAAGTCGAGGCAGTTGCAGGGAAAACAGGTTTCCCTGGAATGGACTGAGACATCTGAGGGACTCTTGGGAATGGTAGCACGACCCTGGAGTTCCTCTCGCCTTTCCTGTGGCAGAGCGTCTCCACTTGAAATGCGACAGGAACGCCGGGGAATTCTTTCCCGACCACGCAGGGAAAGGATCCCACCTCTCGAGCTAGGAGGAGGAAACGGGGCTCCTCTGGATGTTGGGCGGAACTTCCGTGCTTTCCTCTCGAGTGGGAGACGGGTATGTCGGGGAACTTCTTGAGTTGCAGCAAGTGGGTGTGAAGGACCTTTGGAAGTTCCAGAGGTTAGGTGTGATTAGCCTCGAGACGCCTCAGCCGGAAATGGGCCTCATCTCGCCTGGAGGGGAGAACCTCCGTGGATTTTCTCGAGTTGCGGCAGGTGCTCTCGACTTACTGACGGGACCTCAGGGACCCGCTCTGGTGGCCTCAGGAAAGGCCAGTCCCCATCGATTTGCTCACGGGCCTCTCGGGATTCCTCTCCCCTCGATGACGGGGCCTAAGACCTTGTGTGGAGTCGGTGCCGGAACCTGAGGATTCCTCTCCAGTGCTGACATGGATCTTGGGGTACTTCTGGAGTCTCCTCAGGGGAGTCAGTCCTCGAATCGAGTGGGGGCATGCACGTGCGCTATCCTCCGAGCTGTAGCAGCAGTGTCACCCTTACCTTCGCGTGGATCAAGGGATCTGTGGCTTTCCCTCGAGGCTTTCCCACGAGGCTTTCACACGTGGCGTTCCCACGAGGCTTTCCCACAGGGCTGTCCTACATGCCACCGTGGTGTTAGTCTATCCTCGGCTTGAAAGTTGAGGCTGTGCAGGGAAAACACGTTTCCGTGGAATGGACTGAGACATCTGACGACTCAGGGAATGGTGGCACGACCCTGGAGTTCCTCTAACCTTTCTAGTGGAGAGTGCCTCCTCTTGAGATTCGACGGGAACGCCGGGAATTCTTTCCGGAGCACGCAAGGAAAGGATCCCTCCTCTCGAGCTAGGAGGCAGAAACCGGGCTCCTCTGGATGTGGGCGGGAATTTCGTGCTTCCTCTCGAGTGGAGACGGGTATGTCGGGGAACTTCTTGAGTTGCAGCAAGTGTGAGAAGGACCCTTTGGAAGTTCCAGAGGTTAGGTGTGATTAGCCTCGAGACGCCTCAGCGGAAATGGGCCTCATCTCGCCTGGAGGGGAGAACCTCCTGGATTTTGTCGAGTTGCGGCAGGTGCTCTCGACTTACTCGGGGACCTCAGGGACACGCTCTGGTGGCCTCAGGAAAGGCCAGTCCCCATGCGAGTTTCTCGGGGGCCTCTCGGGATTCCTCTCCCGCCGATGCCGGGGCCTAAGACCTTGTGTGGTGTCGGTGCCGGAACTTGAGGATTCCTCTGCAGTGCTGACATTGATCTTGGGGTACTTCTGGAGACTCCCCAGGGGAGTCAGTCCTCGTCTCGATTGGTGGAATGCACGTGCGCATTTCTCAACAGTTCTAGCAGCCGTGTCACGCTTCCCTTCGAGGGGATCAAGGGATCAGTGGCTTTCCCTCGAGGCTTTCCCACGAGGATTTCCCACGAGGCTTTCCCACAGGGCTGTCCCACGTGCCACCGTGGTGTGAGTCAATCCTCGGCTTGAAAGTCGAGGCAGTGCAGGGAAAGCAGGTTTCCCTGGAATGGACTGAGACAACTGGGCGACTCTGGGAATGGTGGCACGACCCTGGAGTTGCTCTCGCCTTTCCTGTGGAGAGCGCCTCCTCTTGAGATGTGACGGAAATGCCGGGATTCTTTCCTGACCACGCAGGGAAAGGATCCCTCCTCTTGAGCTAGGAGGCGGAAACGGGGCTCCTCTGGATGTGGGCGGTACTCTCTTACTTCCTCTCGAGTGGAGACGGGTATGTCGGGGAACTTCTTGAGTTGCAGCATGGCTGTGAAGGACCCTTTTGAAGTTCCAGAGGTTAGGTGTGATTAGCCTCGAGACGCCTCAGCCGAAATGGGCCTCATCTCGCCTGGAGGGGAGAACTTCCTGGATTTTCTCGAGTTGCGGCAGGTGTTCTTGACTTTCGACGGGGACCTCAGGGACACGCTCTGGTGGCCTCAGGAAAGGCCAGTCCCCATGCGAGTTGTTCGGGGGCCTCTCGGGATTTTCTCCCGACGATGCCGGGGCCTAAGACCTTGTGTGGAGTCTGTACCGGAACCTGAGGACTCCACTCCAGTGCTGACATGGATCTTGGGGTACTTCTGGAGTCTCCCCAGGGGAGTCAGTCCTCGTCTCGAGTGGGGCCAGCATGTGCGCTTTCCTCTCGAGTTGTAGCAGCAGTGTCACGCATCCCTTCGCTTGGATCAAGGTATCTGTGGCTTTCCCACGAGGCTTTCCCAGGAGGCTTTCCCACAGGACTGTCCCACGTGCCACCGTGGTGTGAGTCGATCCTCGGCAAGAAAGTGAAGGCAGTGCAGGGAAAACAGGTTTCCCTGGAATGGACTGAGTCATCTGGGGACTCTGGGAATGGTGGCACGACCCTGGAGTTCCTCTCGCCTTTCCTGTGGAGAGCGCCTCCTCTTGAGATGCGACAGAAACGCCGGGAATTCTTTCCCGACCACGCAGGGAAAGGATCCCTCCTCTCGAACTAGGAGGCGGAAACGGGGCTCCTCTGGATGTGGGAAGGACTCTCCTGCTTCCTCTCGAGAGAAGACGGGTATGTCGGGGAATTTCTTGAGTTTCAGTAAGGGTGTGAAGGACCCTTTGGAAGTTCCAGAGGTCAGGTGTGATTAGCCTCGAAACGCCTCAGCGGAAATGGGCCTCATCTCTCCTGGGGGGAGAACCTCCTGGATTTTCTCGAGTTGCAGCAGGTGCTCTCGACTTACGACGGGGACCTCAGGAACCCGCTCTGGTGGCCTCAGGAAAGGCCAGTCCCAAGCGAGTTGCTCGGGGTCTCTTGTGATTCCTCTGCGGTCAATGATGGGGCCTAAGACCTTGTGTGGAGTAAGAGCCGGAACCTGAGGATTCCTCTTCAGTGCTGACATGGATCTTGGGGTACTTCTGGAGTCTCCCCAGGGGAGTCAGTCCTCGTCTCGAGTGGAGGCATGCACGTGCGCTTTCCTTCCGAGCTGTAGCAGCAGTGTCACGCTTCCATTAGCGTGGATCAAGGGATCAGGGGCTTTCCCTCGAGGCTTTCCCACGAGGTTTTCCCACGAGGCTTTCCCACATGGCTGTCCCTCATGCCATCGTGGTGTGAGTCGATCCTCGGCTTGAAAGTCGAGGCAGTGCAGGGAAAAAAAGTTTCCCTGGAATGGACTGAGACATCTGGGGGACTCTGGGAATGTTGGCACGACCCTGGAGTTCCACTCGCCTTTCCTGTGGAGAGCGCCTCCTCTTGAGATGCGACGGGAAGGCCGGGAATTCTTTCCAAACCGCACAGGGAAGGGATCCCTCCTCTCGAGCTAGGAGGCGGAAACGGGGCTCCTCTGGATGTGGGCGGGACTCTCGTGCTTCCTCTCGAGTGGAGACGGGTATGTCGGGGATCTTCTTGAGTTGCAGCAAGGGTGTGAAGGACCCTTTGGAAGTTCCAGAATATAGGTATGATTAACCTCGAGACGCCTCAGTGAAAATGGCCTCATCTCGCCTGGAGGAGAGAACCTCCAGAATTTTTTCGAGTTGGTGCAGGTGCTCTTGACTTACGACGGGAACCTCAGGGACCCGCTCTGGTGGCCTCAGGAAAGGCCATTCCCCATGCGAGTTGCTCGGGGGCCTCTCGGGATTCCTCTCCCGTCGATGCCGGGGTCTAACACCTTGTGTGGAGTTGGTGCCGGAACCGGAGGATTCTTCTGCAGTGCTGACATGAATCTTGGGTTAATTCTGGAGTCTCCCCAGGGGAGTCAGTCCTCGTCTGGAGTGGGGGCATGCACGTGCACTCTCCCCCGAGCAGTAGCAGCAGTGTCACGCTTCTCTTCCGGTTGATCAAGGGATCAGAGGCTTTTACTCGCGCTTTCCCACGAGGCTTTCCGACGAGGCTTACAATAGGGCTGTCCCACGTGCCACCGTGGTGTGTGTCGATCCTCGGCTTGAAATTCGAGGCAGAGCAGTGAAAACAGGTTTCCCTGGAATGGACTGAGACATCTGGGGGACTCTGGGAATGGTGGCACGACCCTGGAGTTCCTCTCGCCTTTCCTGTGTAGAGCG
>NW_017197567.1:0-8019 GCF_001704415.2 Capra hircus
GGTGAATAAGGGTTCTGGGTGGCCTTTTCTATGTGGATTTTTTTTCACTGAAGATGGTTTGAATATTTATTCGTGTTGTAACATGTATGAATCCTGCATTCTTTCTCCCCCCATAGTAATGAAAAATCAATACTATGCCATTTACCATTTAGATATTTGTAAGCATACAGTGTTGTAGCAGACAACCTTTTCTTGTTTTGCAAACCAGTTTAATAATGTGCACCTTGTGCGTGCTTTGGACAAACTCAGGAAACTGAGTCAGTGACTGAAATGGCCCAAGATATCACCTTAGATTCCATCTTCATCTGAAAACAAAACAGGCACTTCCTGGTGGTCCAGTGGCTGAGACTGGACACTCCCAAAGAAGGAGGCCCAGGTTCATTTCCTGATCCAAGAACTAGATCTCCCATGCCACAACAGAGAATTTGCATGCTGTAGCTAAATATCTGGCTTGCCTCAATGAAGGTTGACCTGGCGCAGCCAAATGAAAACAGAAACAAATATTTAAAAAAAATACAACCAAAGGAAAGGAAGGGTATGGTGGCTGTGCAGATTTACGGCTTAGCTTTCCCTATCGATAGAAAAGAAAAAAGAGTTTCAAAAGACTGTGTCTCATCCTTCTATCTGGCATATAGAGAGGATTCCTTTGAAATGAGATTTCTCTGGTAAATGTGACTCACAGAAGAGCTGTCTTGAACTTGGGTTTCAGAGATGATCATGTGTCCTCTAAAAAAATAAAAGTTAATTGGGTCCAACTAATCCTCATGCTGAGGTGGTATATTTTGTGGTAGCATTTGCTCCCCTTCACTTTGCATGTATCCCCATTTGTTTACACTGTCATCTACTGAAGACATCCTGATATTTGAAAGTTTGTAGTGATTACAAGTCGAGCTGTTGTATATAATCATGCGATCCTTTTTTGTCTGGACATGTTTTCAAAGCTGTTTAGTAAGTGCTGGACATGAAGGATTCAGGTCACAGGTGAGCCTTGTTTAGCTGTGGAAAAATCCAGCTATGTTTCTCTGTGGCTTGTGGGATCTTCTGGGGTAAGGGATCGAACTAGAGTGTCTTGCATTGTCAGGCAGATTCTTTACCACTGAGCCACCGGAGAAGCTGTGCCCTACCCCCTTTTCTTGAGTTGACTGGATCTAATAGGTGTGCAGTGCTACCTCACTGTTATTTTAGTTTGTCATTTCCTAATGCTATGTGGTTTTGAGTCTTTTTGATAGGCTTATTTACTATCTTTATATTTTTGTAGGCCAGGTGTTTAGGTGTATACATATTTTATGAGATTGTTCTAGATTTTTTGGTATATTTGGAGAACAATCCTTTATCAGATATCTATTTTATAAATATAGTTTCCTGTGGCTTGTGTTTAAGTTTTGTGAATAAGGTTTTTCACCGTTTCAATTTCTAATTTTTTAAAGTTGATGTTATATGTGTTTTCTATCCTTTTTTGGATAGCCTTTAGTGTGTTGTTGTTGTTGTTAAATTTTATAAGCAGAAGTGAGGTACCGTAGATACAGTTTTAAGCTAAGCTGAGGTGCCACAGATACAGTTTTGCCTTTTGTCTGTTGAGAAGTTTGAGTGAGTTTGGTGTACACTGTAACATTATGTCTACATTCATTTGACTGGATATAGCTTCCAGTTATTTGTCTAATTGGTTTTGGAGATATGATGGGAAGTCAGTTTTTCCAAGGGAAACTGAGGTCCATGAAACATGAACTCTTTTCGATCGGTCGGAATCACTTTCTGCTATTTCTGACAGATTTGACTTGTTTGGATATCTCATATGAGCGGAATCACAGAACGTTTGTCTTTTTTTGGTCTGGTTTATTTCACTTAATCTAATGACCATAAGGTTTGTCCACATTGTCGCATTGTCAGAATTACTGACTTTGAAGGGCCGAATCAGATTCCATTGTGTGTATACCACAGTTTGTTTATGGAATTGGCTGCCATGGACACTTCGATTGCTTCTGTTTGTTTGCCAGTGTGAATCATGCTGTTGTGAGTATGACGGAAGGAGTATCCATTTTTTTCAGCCCCCTTTCCCAATCCTTTTGGGTACATAGCATGAATTGGAATCGAACTATGTATTTCTTCCACGTGTTCGTTTTGGAGTCATTTGTGTAATGTCTTGCAGAGTGGCAGCACCATTTAATGTACTTTTTTGTATGGTGGAATACCGTTCAAGCTTCTGAATATACCTTGCGTTGCATATTCAGTCTCCCACCAACGGACACTTGAATGAGTTCTACCTTTGAGCTATTGTGAATGTCACTATGAATATTTGTGTACCAGTTTTTGTTTGAATTATTAACAAATACATTACCATATATAAAAGAAGCCACAAGGACCTACTGTACAGTTTAGGAAACTATTAAATATCTTATGATGATGTATAATGCAAGAGAATCTCCAAAGGAATATATGAAAAGCACATAATAACCATGATATTTATTGTGGCAACACTATGAGTTATCATAGCACTACTCAACGTGTATTTATACATGTCACTAAAATATTTACATCTGTAAGGATATTATAAAAAATTATATAAAAAATCAAGAATTCAAACAGAGAATAAATAAACTTCCTGTCATTGCTCGTCATCATTTATACACTCATACTACCTGTAACACTCATTGTATAAGTGCTGGACTAGCAATTGACATTCTTGTAAACCAAGAGATTGTGAAGGTGTAAGGAAATATAGCTTCTTGGAATTCCTTAATGAAGGATTCTAGAACTCTATGTCCATGAAGTGAATGAAATTCCGTTTTAGTGAGCCACATTCTTACTAGAGTGATGAGCCTCCACCCCCACCCAACGTTAGTTCACAATGAAATCCTGCAGTCCTCTGGCCTCAATGTCTGCTTCCTGCTACCCGGAGAAAGAAAAGATGAGGAAGTCCTGACAAAACCGATGCTATTTTTCTTTTTCTGATTTTGTATTTTATCGCAGGGCCTTGGCAAAAAGAGGGCCCAACCTGTTTTTAGAGTTCCATCCCAAGGGTTCTCCCGGCATGTTCCCTATGTTGACAAACTGGCTGATTATTTTCAACAAAGGACAATGGATCTGCACTTGACTATCTGTTGCTTGAGCTGGAATAGCAGGCATCCCTTTGTAGTGCAGTCGTTCATGCGGAAGTAGACATCCCTGAAGCAATAGTATAAGAGGAACACATTTATCATGTAGACATCGCATCCCATGCATTTGTAATAATTTTTCAGTTATACCCATCATCATCGGAGGAACTGACTTGTCCCAGTAATAACGAGAGGACCCAGTAGAACGGTTCCTTGACTTATGAGTACTTCCTATGAGTACCCTTATGAGTCCTTCTTCCAATGTTGTTTCTCCTAGTTTGGTCATGAACAGTAGAAGCTGATGGCAGTGGTCCTTGAAATGTATGTCGATTCCCAGGTGGCCGCAGTTGATCAAGAAATACTCTGGCCTACCAGTGCAGGAGGTGAAGTGATGTGGGGTTTGATCCCTGGTTCAGGAAGATAACAATTCATACACATGTTTTCTGGGAACCAGTTTGATACTCATGAGTTTTTTCTTCTGTATCCAGAAAAACAAATGCTGTTCAAGGACACTGAAAGAACCCTGATTTCGAAAATCAGATCTGTATTGTGAACAATGCTTCGATATCCGTGAGTCGAAGCATAGTATTATGCCTATCATCCTTGTATTTCCCTCAGTGAAATATGTTGAGGAAAACTCTTCATTCGTGGTCTAGAGTCACGAAGAAGCTAAATAGCATTCATCCTTTACGTTGACAACTGTGAATCTAAATCTCCTGTGAATCCTATGTGACAACCACACATACCAACATGAGTTATCAGTATTATATCGATATTTTTAGTCCTATTGTATGTCAACTAAAAAAATCAATATCTAATTGTACATGAAGTCAAGACATAAAGTCAGTGCAAATACAAAATGTTCCATCCTTTGAGAAAGGGAGAAAAACATCTCTGTGCTTAGCCTATCGCATTTTTATGGATTAGATCCTTAAGTAGTTTATTCACCACACCCTATGAATGATTCACAAGTCTTCAGAGAAGAAAGGGTCATTTCTCTTAAACAATGAGTAGTTCAACTCTTCTCAAAGCAAAGTCATAAGTGAGTCTAATTTTGCGTGAGCCCATGAAAACTCAGTGTTTTCATTATGCTTGTGCTTATGATGGGAGGAGGTCTGAGAAGGCGCTTCTGAAGGATTATTCATACCAGTCTTTCTCATATGTATGGAGTCTTTAAAGATCGAATCACCGAGGTGTTGCTTCTACACTTGTACTAGGCCGAGCAGCAACATTCCCTTTCTCCCTAAGTGCAGTAGACGTCTGTCTTCTGTCCTCTGGAGTATGTATTGCTTGAGCTCACCACAGCCTAGTAGATGGAAATCGTCAGGATATTCTGGAAACCCTTTGGATTTCAGTCTGCTCAGGAGGTTACCACTGCTGCAAACCTCTGGATTTTACCACGCACTTTTAACAACCTCAGATGAAGGATACAAGTCAACACTCGTGACAGCCACGGGCTTCCATGGCCTATCCATGATTGTTGGCTTTGCTTTCATAATCATCCTGTTTCTTATACCAACTAAACTGTCACTGTATTTTTTTTCATGACCATTTTATCTTTGACGGTTTTTAGATCTATTATGGATGTTTCCTATATATCTTCACTCATCGGTGAGGGTCTTCCTGTTAGTAGTAGTTACGACAACTGACTTCCAGTCAGTTTAGCTGTGGCAGAATAGAAAAAAGAATGACCCACTGTATATTATTCGTATTATGTATCAATATATTATTCGTTTTATTGTTTGGCAGTCATCCACTTCCAAGTTTCCGGAAATAAACTTTCAGAAAAATCACATCCTTTGGAATGTCCGTTTGACTGAATAGGGAGCACGGAAATGCTATTCCATAAAATTGTTTACAGTTTCCATTCCATTCCTCCTGTTTGATGTAGATATTGGCCTTTTGGTTCTATCACTAGCTTTGGGCAAGTAAAAAAATTCATTAGAGCTCATATGGTAATTTTACTGGTTGGCAATAAGTTTAGCATAAAATGAACACAGAAGAGGTTACAGTAGACCCAAATATGAAAGTCAGTTGAAAAAGAAAAACATAGTGTTGAATGTTGACAGTAGGAATATAGTTATGAAGTTCCTTTATTATTATTCTATCCTTCCCGTTTCTTTTGCAGGGGTGTTAATGTACAGATTCCAGTCCTATGGCTGGAGTGAAGAATAGTATCATGATTCTTGAGAGCAACTCTACTAAGTCTTCACGCTCATGTCACTCAAGGTTTTTTAATACCTATTATGTTAGTCGTGTTTGTAGTTTGTGAAGTCACATAAGTTGCATTCACTCAAGCAATAGTATCAAACAGCTATGGCATCAATTCTAGATGTGAATCGATATCGAATGTGAATCCATTTCACTGTGACAAGTGATTATTGCAGATATTCTATTCATGCCAGTAAGAAAGCTGTGCAGAAATAATATAATGTTTATGAAGAAAATAAGATTTGCTAATTTGTTGTATTATTCTCTTTCTTTTCAACAGATTGAATGACAACAGGCTCCACTTTTCATTCACTTGTATGACTATGAGCAGTTTGACCAAGTTGAAGAAGATGACTCGTTTGTAGTCTTCCTCATCAGCTCATTCCATCTACTGGCTTTCAAATCATTTAGTACAGAGCTCACCGTCTAGGTGTTCATCCAGTGTTTTGTTTGCTTATCATGCAGGATCATTTTCAAAGGAAAAGTATGTGTGTATGAGTTAGAGCTCTGATCCCAAGAGTCCATGTAGAAGCTTCCCCTGAGAAGTGTATCGTTTTTGCACCAATGCTACTGAAACGTGTGAATGTGGTATACCACGCATCCCAATAAGCGTCCAGAGCTTCACAGGCTGCTTCTTTGAAACGCCCAGTACTCATGACATTCCATTCATCTGAGGACTAAATATAGCCAACGTAGGCTGTGTTTGCCAAATAGACTTTGAAGTCTTCTTCACACAGTCCTTCATCGACGCCAGTTTTCAGATCGAAGAAACCCTTGCTCCATGAAGTGTGTGAACACATATACTCATGTTTTGTTTGCGATTTTAAAGTCATTCTTCAGTTTTGTTGGAGGAATGGTTCTGTATATGCCCCGTGGATCTGTGCATGAAAGCCCTAATAACTAATGTGAATCGACTTCACTACCAAGGGATGTTTTCATATCTATTGAGGATTTAGTTCATGTATTTCGATTTTAACTTTCTGTCTTACAGCCTTGTTTGTAGATCAAAGCTATTTGAAAGTGTCATCTGGTTTTCAATGGCTTGTGAGGTTATTCATGAGTGGTTTATAAAACCGAATGGATTGTACGTAGCCATACTTTGTTGTCATTCTATGAATTTGAAGAATGTCTGAAGAATGTCTGCAGTGATGCCTTAAAGATTCATACAATTGATGTCCAATATTTATCTCAATAGACTTGCTTTCAATTTGTAGTTTCCTATGCATATGTCTTTCTTTATGGATTTGGAACACTGAAAAATCTGTGATATCAGCCGTGCTGACCTTCTTTCCGGTGGTCATCATTAAGATTTTCACGCTCACTGTCACTTTGTGCAATGCTATGGATCCTAGTGGAAACAGGTGCCGTTCATCCTACTTTTGTGAAGATTGAACTCATCGTAGAAAGTGGAATTTGTTGAAATATTTATGGTATCAATATATCCTGTGTATATAATTACCCAGATTACGGGTGCGTATCTGATTGCTAAGTTATAAAATGTATGAGATAGATGTGATCCATCAATGGCGATTGGATACGTGGTGGAGAGGTATTTTGGTGATGCAAGAGATTTAAATGATGTGATCAGAGTATTTATATCCCTTTTATGTGGATAATGGGTCTTGGATCGATGTTTGAAACATTCCAACCTTGTCTTTTGTTATGCATGGGAAGTGTCCAAAACGAAGATGATGCAGGTACGTACTTCAAGGGTAAGTATAGGGTTGAGGGCGTGACTATGAAGTGGGTTAGGGTTAGGATGTGGATAGGGTGTCGGGTGAGGGAAGGGTTAAGGTTACAGTGTGCAGAACAGCCCCCCAACTTGTTAGGGTGAGGGGTGAGGCGTGAGGGTTAGGGTTAGGGGGTGAGGGTGAGGGTAAGGCTTCAAGGTGAGGGTGAGGTAAGGTTCAGGGTGAGGTGTGGGTGAGGCGTAAGGGCTCGGGGTGAGGGTTCAGGGTGAAGTGTGGGTCTCACATCTGATAAACGATTGCATTCCAAATATACCCTTCATTTCCCTCGAACAGAGCTCTCACTGTTGGAGCCCTTGGCAGTGTGGAAGCCACCGGCCCCTAAGCCACCACAAGAACGCCTGGGGCCTAGGTGCAAAGGCAAGGCAGGAGCAGAGCTGAGGCCAGGAAGGTGCCAGTGGCGTCTCCCAACCTCGTGCAGACTGCTCCTTCCTGGGCAGGAAGTCTAGAAGCCAGGCAAGTCTGGGCAAGGCTCGCCCCCAGCAGCCTCGCGCAAGGAACTCTGCCAGATCAGGGCTCTCAGCGGAGCTGGAGCTCTGCCATACTGGAGGCGCACTCGGCTCCACCCCAGCAAGGCTTGCAGCAGCAGGCGACTGGGCTGCCTCCTCTTCCCCGGAGGAGGCTCCCTTCCACTTGTCCTGTGCACTCGGCTTCCAGGCGGAGCCATACCTCGCCTCCTGCAGGTCTTGGCTCAGGGTTACTTCCCCTGAGCTGGGGTTGTGGCGGGAACCCAGACACGCAGGGGCAGGCCCACACAACCTGCACACAGCTCTGGGGAGAAGAGCATTAGGGAACCTATGTATTTCAGGCAAATGATGGGAGACCACAAGTGAGTCGCCAGCCTGCTGGCTGCAGACACCACCCAGGGGGCCTGGGTGCATGGTGCTCTCAATGTGGCGCTGAGTCTGGACAGCCAAGCAACAGCTGAAGGAGCTCTGCAGTTGCCCTTCCCTTCCCGTCGACAGAAG
>NW_017197568.1:0-8019 GCF_001704415.2 Capra hircus
GTCTGGCTTCGAGGGCATTTCTCAGCAGCAATGGCCCCTAGCCCTGCACACAGGGAGGATCCTACCCTCCCGGGAAGTCAAAGCAACCTCCAATAGCTGTTCTCTCATGTTTCCTCTGCAGGAGGGAGCTAGTGAGCCCAGGGTCTGTCTGGAACGTTCTTGATCCTGCGGGGAAATCATCCTGGGAGCCCACCTGGATACCAGTCGTAGGCGGCTAAAATTCGCATTTTCCTTCCTTGGAGCCCTAACGCAGAACAGCCTAGCAACTGGTTGAAAATCCATCCGTTGCTGTTTTCTTCCCTCTGACAGAGCGAGCTTTTGCTCCCCATTTTGGATTTCAGAAGCAAGGAGGTGGCCTGCAACTCCTTGCCTGGGGTCCATTGGAGGTGCAAGGTGCCCTCGACCAGGTGACCCCAGCATGACACCTGGCCCCCTCAGACACACTCCCGCAGCCTGCTTCCCCATGGGCAGGACTGCTCTCACCTAGGAATGTGTTTGCAAGGCCAGGAAACTGCAGGGAGACACAAGCCCTGATTCTGGCATTGAGTCTGTTGGAACAGGCCTGCAGTCTTCTGTCTAACAAGCCAAACACTTGCTGCAAGATACAGGCCTGAAAACACACTCTTGGGCTGCCTTTCCTTCCTCCAAGGAAGAGAGTTTTCTCAGACTCCTGTGGGCTGAGAGCCACACAGGGCTGAAAAGCACTTGCTGGGAGATTCTTTTCATTGGCCATGGCCCCTGAGGCCCTGTGCTCAGGGAGGGCTCCCTCCCTCCAGGGAAAGTCAAAGGAAGCTCCAAACGGCTGTTCAATCATGTTTCTGAGAGAGTCATTGCCAAGGCAGGTTTCTAAGAAGTTCAAGGGTCCCCAAGGAGAGAGGGTCTAGAATTCTCAAGGAGGAAGAAAGGACAAACTGTTTTCCCCTCTACATTCCTTAGGATTATATAACAATCATGCATCCTTCTTGAGGACGGTCTCTGGAAAAACCTTCTGGCTAATCCTGTTATCTTAAAATGTAAATTATGGGAGTAGGTCTAGTGAGTCTTTACAACCTCCAGACATTCTTTTGTTCGTTGTCATAACTTATTGGAGAGTATATAACTCCATTACCAACACTAGCAAGGGGGTACGCTTTCTGCCCTTGTGATGTCTCTGTCAGAAGCTTTCTCTATCTCCTTTATACTTTAATAAAACTCTATTGCAAAAAGCTCTGAGCAATCAAGCCTCGTCTTGGGCCCTGGATTGAATTCTTCTCCTCCATAAGCCAAGAATCCCAGCATCTTTTTCGTGGTTCAGCAACAATATTTCATTTCCTCTGCAGGAGAGAGCTAGTGAGCTTAGGTCTGTCTGGAACATTCTTGGATCCTGTGGGGAAAATATCCTGTGCACACATCTGGATACTGGGCCTAGAGGCCAAAATTTGCATTCTTTCCCGGGGAGCCCTAACGTGGTGTGACTTAGCAACTGCTTGAAAATCCATCCCATTGCTGTTTTCCTCCTTCTGACAGAGCTAGCTTTGTTCCCTGCTTTGGGATATCTCAACCGAAGGCCCGTCCATAGCTACTCGCCTGGGGCCCATTGGATGTGCAAGGTGCCCTCGACTAGGTGACCCTAGCATGGCACTCAGCCCGCTCAGACACACTCCCGAGGCTTCTTTCTCATGGGAAGCACTGCTCCAACCTAGGAATGTGTCTGCAATGCTTGGAAAGTGCAGTGAGACACACAGCCCTGACTCTGCAATTGAGGCCCTCAGAGCAAGCCTGCAGCTCTGATGTCTGAGAAGCAAAACACTTGCTGCAAAGAGAGGCCTGAAAACACACTCTCTGTGGATGACTTTCCTTCCTCTAAGGAAGATAGTTTTCCCAGTCTCCTGCTTCCTGAATGTCACACAGCTGGAATGCGCTTGCTTGGAGGTCGTGATTCAGTGGCAATGACCCCTGAGGCCCTTTGCCCAGGGAGGGCTCCCACACTCACAGGGCAAATCAAAGCAACTTCCAAGTGAGTCAGCTCTTCACATCAATGGCCAAAGTATTGGAGTTTCAGGTTCAGTATTAGTCCTTCCAATGTATATTCAGACCTGATTTCCTTTAGGATGGAGTGGTTGCGTCTCCTTGTAGTCTAAGCGACCTACAAGCATCTTCTCCAACACCACAGTTCAAAAGCATCCAATTTTCAGCTGTCACTTTCTTTATAGTACATCTTTCATATCCATCCATGACATATGGAAAAACCATAGCCTTGACTGGATGGATCTTTGTTGGCAAAGCAACGTCTCGGCTTTTTAATATGCTGTCTAGTTTGGTCATCACTTTTCTTCCAAGTCATAAATATGTTTTAAGTTCATGGAGGCAGCCATCACCTGCAGTGATTTCCAAGCCCCCCCAAAATAGTCTGCTGCTGTTTCCAATGTTTTCCCATCTATTTGCCATGAAGTGATGAGACTGGATGCAATGATTTAGTTTTCTGAATGCTGAGCTTTAAGCTAACTTTTTCACTCTCCTCTTTCACTTTCATCAGGAGACTCTTTAGTTCTTATCACTTTCTGCCATAAGGGTGGTGTCGTCTGCATATCTGAGATTCTTGATATTTCTCCCAGTAATCTGGATTCCAGCGTGTGCTTCCTCCAGCCCAGTGTTTCTCATTATGTACTCTGCGTATAAGTTAAATAAGCAGGGTGACAATATACAGCCTTGACATATTACTTTTCCTATTTAGAACCAGTCTGTTGTTCCATGTCCAGTTCGAACTGTTTCTTCCTGACCTGCATACAGGTTTCTCAAGAGACAGGTCAGGTGGTCTGGTATTCCCATCTCTTTCAGAATTTTTCCCAGTTTATTGTGATCCACACAGTCAAAGGCTTTGGCATAGTCAATAAAGCAGAAATAGATGTCTTTTTTTCTGGAACTCTCTTTCTTTTTCAATGATCCAGTGGATGTTGGCAGTTTAATCTCTGGTTTCTCTGCATTTTTTTAAATCCCTCTTGAACATTTGGAAGTTCACAGTTCATGTGAACTTGGAGAATTTTGAGCATTACTTTACTAGTGTGTGAGATGAGTGCAATTGTGCAGCAGCTTGAATATTCTTTGTCATTGCCTTTCTTTGGGATTGGAATGAAAACTGACCTAATGACTAGATGTTTTCAATTGCATATGCTGAAAGAACTGGCTGTGCAGTTTTGAAGGAAAAAAAAACATTTTAACCCATTTTCTCTGAAGTGCAAGGCATATCATGGCCATCCCTGAATCATAAAGTCACCTTTTCTTTATGTAGTCATAGTTTCATGCCTAAATTATAGGCCAACTCATGCTCAAATTGACTCTGATGTCAGGGGCAGATCAACTAATAAAAAGCTTGGATTGTCCCTCTGGAGGAAAGTGAGATCTCGGTCCCACAAGAAGAATCTGAAGGGTTAAGGGAACTTGCAAGAGTGGGGAAAGCTTAGTCCATCCTACATGTACCAAAATCTTAAATAAGGCTTATTTACTTTACCGAAGTAAAAAAACAGATGATGAAAACAATTATAAATCAATGAAAGGTAAAGAAACTCATAGTCTGTTATCAAAAATTGCATTCTAAGAAAACTTTGTGCTCTTAACCTAGAGAGGAGACTAAATTCCATCTGGTACCAGCTTACCAGAAGACAAACAAACAAACAAACAAATTATCAGTAAGCTTAAAAAAAGTATATTCCATATATCTTGAAGTAGCAGTATTTCTGCAAAGGCATCAGTGTGAAACCATAGAGGACATGGTTAAAACCTGATTAGATAGAAATTGACAATGTAATCTGGTCACTGCTGCGACTTGAAATGCTTTAATATGATAACTGGAATTATAACTGACAGCATTTGACCAGGACATATCAGATTTTCACGGATGTCAGATAATTTCTAGGATATCTATATTAGGAACTGAAGGAATCTTTGAACCTAGGAAAGAAAACAACAGTCTCAAAGGCCCTTGCTGAATCATCTATCAGCAAGGAATGTCTTTGCAAGGATCGCAAAGTGAAGGGAAAATACACCGACCTGCCTCTGCAACTTCGGTCCTCTGAGCAGATCTGGAGGTCTCCCTTTGTATAAGCTAACCTGTTCCTTCCAAATAGAGGTTTGCAACACAAAACAAGTGGCCGCCTATTCTTCCCCGAAGGAGGCTCTCTTTCCCCACATCCTGCGAACACCCTTTCCCAGCCTCCTGGAAAAGCGCTTCTTGCAGTTCCTTTCAGAAAATCCTATGGACGGAGAAGCCTGGTAGGCTGCAGTCCGTGGGGTCGCTGAGGGTCGGACACGACTGAGCGACTGCACTTTCATTTTCACTTTCATGCATTGGAGAAGGCAATGGCAACCCACTTACTGTTCTTGCCTGGAGAATCCCAGGGACGGGGGAGCCTAGTGGGCTACCGTCTATGGCGTCGCACAGAGTCGAACACGACTGAAGCAAACTTAGCAGCAGCAGCAGCAGCAGTTCCTTTCTTAGGGCAGTTATCCCTGAGATTGGGACCTGGAAAGGCAGAGCCACCTCCACACACACGTCTTTTCTGTCCCCTTTCCTCTGGAGGAGAGCTCTAGTGAGCCTAGGTCTGTCAGGAAAATTCTTGGCTTTGACGGGATCCCACCCGGTGTGTGAACCTGCATACCCGACCTAGGGCCACAGGCACCTGTTTTGCTCGAGTGGGTCCTGGAGGGGTGCAGGATAGGAGCTTAAAAATCCATCCAATTTGTCTTTTTTTTTTTTACCTCGGAGAGAACGAGTTTGCTCCACCTCACCCTTTGGCAGTGTGGAGGGAAGAGGGCACCACCCTCTCCCAAAGGGACATAGGGCCTACCAGGAGAGAAAGGCCCCTTGAGGAGCTGAGCCCCAGGTAGGCAGCCAGTGATGTCAAGCACACTCCCGCTGCTTGCTTCTTCATGGGCACTCCCACGATCTGCTAGGAATGTCTTTGCAAGGATCTCAAAGGGAAGGGGAGATACATGGCCCTGTCTCTGGAACTTCAGTCCTCTGAGCAGATCTGGAGGTCTTGAGTTGTATAAGCAAACCTGTTCCTTCCAAATAGAGGCTTGCAAACACACCCCGGTGGTTGCCTCTTCTTCCCCGAAGAAGTCTTTCTTTCCCCAAATGCTGCGAACTCCCTGTCCCAACCTCCAAGAATAGCGCTTCTTGCCATTCCTTTCTTAGAGGCAGTTATCCCTGAGCTTGGGGCCGTAGGGAGTAGCCCCACACTCACAGGGAAAGGCAAAGACTCCTCCATACATCTCCTCTATCCCTTTGCTCTGGAGGGAGAGCTCTAGTGAGCCTAGGTCTTTCAGGAAAATTCTTGGCTTGGACAGGATCTCACCCTGTTTGTGAACCTGCATACCCAACCAGGGGCCACAGAGCACCTGTTCAGTAAAGTGGGCCCTGAAAGGGTGCAGCCTAGCAAGAGCTTTGAAAATCCATTCAATTGCTGTTTTTGTACCTCTGACAGAGCGAGCTTGGCCCACCCTTTGGCAGTGAGGAGAAAAGAGGCATGACACCCTCCCCAAGGGGACATGGGCTACTTCGAGAGGAAAGGCCCCTTGTGGAGCTGAGGCCAGGAAGGCACACAGTCGTGTCAAACACACTCCCACTGCTTGCTTCTTCAGGGCACTCCGCTATCAGCTAGGAATGTCTTTGCAATGATCACAAAGGGAAGGGGAGATACAGGGCCCTGCTTCTGGACCTCCGGTGCTCTGAGCAAATCTCGGGGTCTCCCGTTGTGGTCAACGTCAAGGTCAAGTCAAGTTCAAGTTCAAGTTCAAGTCAAGTTCAAGTTCAAGGTCAAGTTCAAGTTCAAGTTCAAGCTCAAGATCAAGGTGAAGGTTAAGTTCAAGTTCAAGGTCAACTTCAAGGTCAAGGTCAACAAGTCAAGGTCAAGGTCAAGGTCAAGTTCAAGGTCAACAAGGTCAAGGTCAAGGCAAGGTCAAGTTCAAGTTCAAGGCAGGGCAAGGCCAAGCCCAAGACCAAGGCAAGGGCAACGGCAACGCCAAGGGCAAGGCCAAGGCCCAGCCAAGGCAAAGGCCAAGGCCACCAAAGCGACGCCCAAACCCCGTAACGCCTGACAAAAGGCAGAAGCCACTAGGCCCCTGTGCAGAGGAAGCCACTGAAAGGCAGCAAGGCCACAGAGCTCCCCGACTCCCATTCCCACATGAAGATGTGAGGATAAAGGCCTCATCCAGCAAAGCACCCGCTCCCACCACCCCCAACCCGGCCCCGCCCCCAGCACGCCCCCCTGAAACAACACTGTCTTCCAGAAAAGAGAACGGAGAAGCCATGTGTGTGCCAAAGGAGCAAGATGAACGAACGATGCCACGCCCTCCGAATTTGGGCACACCTGACGCCTCGGAACCCGGGCCTGGCCGATGGGTCCCAGCCGTTCTCGGGTGGGAGGGGGTCAACACATTGGCCGAGAGCCCTTGCCCAGGCCACCGCAAATCCCCTGAGATGTGATCCGACCACAGGGACGAGGGCAAACGTACGCTTGAGGTGCTGGAGGAGCCGGACGAAGCCATGGTGGGAGAGGCACACGGGCACCTGCAGACTGCTGGCCGAGTGGGCGGGGACCCAGCAGCTCAGGACTCTGGAGAACGGGAGGCGTCTCCGCCACCATTGACGTCAATAGGGTTTGGGTGGGTAGATGGAGGGGGCCGCCCTGGCCTCTTTCCAAGCAGAGACCCTGGACGGAGTCCCGTGGAGCGAGTGGGCTTTTCCCGGGCACGGCTGTGCCCTGGACCGCCAAGATCCCCGTTGGGGTGGCGGGCAGTTCGGGGCTTTGGTTTGTGGCCCTCCCTCGCAGCGGGGGGTGGGTTCAACCCCGAGTGGATCAATCAGGGGCCCTCAGCAGTGCCAAGGGAACTCACCGCCCAGGAAACGCCCCTAGGTCCTTTGAATTGGCCACCAACCCCCCTTTCCCAGCCTGCCTTGCTCTGAGATTTCCCGCCTTTTCACATTCCACAGGTCCCTGGTCCTCGACTGTCCCCCGCTGGCTCCTCCGAGGCATTCCGGACACCAGACGCTCTCTCCAGCGCCTCCACCTAGATCCCTCGCTGTCCTCGCCTCCGTTTCCCCCATGCCCCCTCCCCAACTCCTCCGTGGGCTCTTGGCATCCTTTCCCTACAGCAGTCCCAGAGTGCCACCCCGAGGGCTTTGAGTTGCCTGGAGCCCAAGGCTCCGGCCAGAGACCTGAGGGGCCAGCGTCTGGACTGGCAGCTAATGCCATTTGGGCTTTTCTCACGTGGAGCCTGAGGCCCGCACCTCCGCGGCAAACCCCCAGCGCGAGTGCCCTGGAGATACCCGCCCAAGGGGACAGTGTATCCCCTACTGTGGGGAAGGAGGTTCCTGTTTTCCCTGCACTGGTTCGACTTTCACGCGAGGATCGACTCACACCATGGTGGCAAGTGGAATAGCCTGTGGGAAAGCCTCATGGGAAAGACTCCAGGGAAAGCCACAGATTCCTTGATCCACGAGAAGGAAGCGTGACACTGCTGCTACCGCTCGGAGGAAAGCGCACGTGCATGACCCACTCGAGCCGAGGACTGACGCAAGCTTGGGAGACTCCAGAAGTACGCCAAGATCCATGTCAGCACTGGAGAGGAATCCTCAGGTTCCGGTCCCGACTCCACACAAGTCTTAGGCCCCGCATCGACCGGAGAGGAATCCTGAGAGGCCCCCTAGCACCTCGCATGGGGACTGGCCTTTCCTGAGGTCACCAGAGCGGGTCCCTGAGGTCTCCGTCGTAACTCGAGAGCACCTGCCGCAACTCGAGAAAATCCAGGAGGTTCTCCCCTCCAGGCGAGATGAGGCCCATTTCCGCTGAGGCGTCTCGAGGCTAATCACACCTAACCTCTGGAACTTCCAAAGGGTCCTTCACACCCTTGCTGCAAGTCAAGAAGTTCTCCGACATACCCATATCCACTCGAGAGAAGGACGAGGTTCCCGCCCATATCCAGCGGAGCCCCGTTTCCGCCTCGTAGCTCGAGAAGAGGATCCTTTCCCTTCGTCGTCGG
>NW_017197569.1:0-8017 GCF_001704415.2 Capra hircus
CTGTTTTCCCTGCACTGGCTCGACTTTCAAGCCGACGATCGAACTACACCACGGTGGCACGTGGGACAGCCTGTGGGAACCCTCCTGGGAAAGCCTCATGGGAAAGCCACGAGGAAAGCCACAGATCCCTTGATCCACGCGAAGGGAAGAGTGACACTGCTGCTACAGCTCGGGAGGAAAGCGCACGTGCATGCCCCAGTCGAGACGAGGACTGACTCCCCTGGGGAGTCTCCAGAAATTCCCCAAGATCCATGTCAACACTGGTGAGGAATCCTCAGGTTATGGCACCGACTCCACACAAGGTCTTAGGCCCCAGCATCGACGGAAGAGGTATCCGAGAGGCCACCGAGCAACTCGGATGGGGACTGTACTTTCCTGAGGCCACCAGAGCGGGTCCCTGAGGTCCCCGTCGTAAGTCGAGAGCACCTGCCGCAACTCGAGAAAAATCCAGGAGGTTCTCGCCCTCCAGGCGAGATGAGGCCATTTCCGCTGATTCGTTTCGAGGCTAAACACACCTAACCTCTGGAACTTCCAAAGGGTCCTTCACTCCCCTTGCGGCAACTCAAGAAGTTCCCCGACATACCCGTCTCCACTCGAGAGGATGCACGAGAGTCCCGCCGCACATCCAGAGGAGCCCGTTTCCGCCTCCTAGCTCGAAAGGTGGGATCCTGTCCCTGCGTCGTCGGGAATGAATTCCCTGCTTTCCAGTTGCATCCCAAGAGCAGGCGCTCTCCACAGGAAAAGCGGAGGAACTCCAGGGTCGTGTCACCATTCCCAGAGTCCCCCAGATGTCTCAGTCCATTCAGGGAAACTGTTTTCCCTGCACTGCCTCGAATTTCAATCCGAGGATCGACTCACACCACGGTGGCATGTGGGACAGCCCTGTTGGAAGCCTCGTGTGAAAGCCTCGTGGGAAACCTCTGGGAAAGCCTCGTGTGAAAGCCTCAAGCGAAAGCCACAGATCCCTTGATCCACGCGAAGGGAAGAGTGACACTGCTGCTACAGCTCGGAGGAAATTGCACGTGCATGCCCCACTCGAGACGAAGACTGACTCCCCTGGGGAGACTCCAGAAGTACCCCATGATCCATGCCAGCACTAGGGAGGAATACTCAGGTTCCGGCACCGACTCCACACAAGGTCTTAGGCCGCAGCATCGACGGGAGAGGAATCCCGAGAGGCCCCGAGCAACTCGCATGGGGACTGGCCTTTCCTGAGGCCACCAGAGCGGGTCCCTGAGGTCCCCGTCGTAAGTCGAGAGCACCTGCCGCAACTCGAGAAAATCCAGGAGGTTCTCCCCTCCAGGCGAGATGAGGCCCATTTCCGCTGAGGGGCTCGAGGCTAATCACATCTAACATCTGGAACTTCCAAAGGGTCCTTCACACCCTTGCTGCAACTCAAGAAGTTCCCGACATACCCGTCTACACTCGAGAGGAAGCACGAGAGTCCTGCCCACATCCAGAGGAGCCCCGATTACGCATCCTAGCTCGAGAGGAGGGATCCTTTCCCTGCGTGTTCGGAAAGAATTCCCGGGGTTCCGTCGCATCTCAAGAGGAGGCGATCTCCACAGGAAAGGCGAGAGATACTCCAGGGTGGTGCCACCATTCCCAGAGTCCCCCAGATGTCTCAGTCCATTCCAGGGACACCTGTTTTCCCTGCTCTGCCTCGACTTTCACGCCGAGGATCGACTTCACACCACGGTGGCACGTGGGACAGACCTGTGGGAAAGGCACGTGGGAAATTCTCATGGGAAAGCCTCGAAGGGAAAGCCACAGATCCCTTGATCCACGCGAAAGGGAAGCGTGACACTGCTGCTACAGCTCGGGAGGTAAGCGGCACGTGCATGCCCCCACTCGAGAGGGAGGACTGACTCCCTTGGGGAGACTGTAGAAGTACCCCAAGATCCATGTCAGCACTGGAGAGGAATCCTCAGGTTCCGGCACCAACTCCACACAAAGGTCTTAGGTCCCGGCATCGAGGGGAGAGGAATCCCGAGAGGCCCCCGAGCAACTCGCATGGGGACTGGCCTTTCCTGAGGCCACCAGAGCGGGTCCGCTGAGGTCCCCGTCGTAAGTCTGAGACCACCTGCCGCAACTCGAGAAAATCCAGGAGGTTCTCCCCTCCAGGCGAGATGAGGCCCATTTCCGCTGAGGGGGCTCGAGGCTAATCACATCTAACCTCTGGAACTTCGAAAGGGTCCTTCACACCCTTGCTGCAACTCAAGAAGTTCCCCGACATACCGTCTCCACTCGAGAGGAAGAACGAGAGTCCCGCCCACATCCAAAGGAGCGCCGATTCCGCCTCCTAGCTCGAGAGGAGGGATCCTTTCCCTGCGTGGTCGGGAATGAATTCCCTGCGTTCGCCTTGCATCCCAAGTGGAGGGCGCTCTCCACAGGAGAGGCGAGAGGAACTCCAGGGTCGTGCCACCATTCCCAGATTCCCCCAGATGTCTCAGTCCATTCCAGGGACACCTGTTTTCCCTGCTCTGCCCCTCGACTTTCAAGCCAGGATCGACTCACAACACGGTGGCACCTGGGAACGCCCTGTGGGAAGCCACGTGGGAAAGCCGCATGGGAAAAGCCTTGAGGGAAAGCCACAGATCCCTTGATCCACGCGAAGGGAAGCGTGACACTGCTGTTTACAGCTCGGGAGGAAAGCGGCACGTGCATGCCCCCACTCGAGCCGAGGACTGACTCCCCTGGGGAGACTCCAGTAGTACCCCAAGATCCATGTCAGCACTGCAGAGGAATTCTCAGGTTCCGGCACCGGACTCCACACAAGGTCTTAAGGCCCAGGCATCGACGGGAGAGGAATCCCGAGAGGGCCCCCGAGCAACTCGCATGGGCACTGGCCTTTCCTGAGGCCACCAGAACGGGTCCCTGAGGTCCCTGTCGTTAGTCCGAGACCACCTGCCACAACTCGTGAAAATCCAGGAGGTTCTTCCCCTCCAGGGGAGATGAGGACCATTTCCGCTGAGGCGTCTCGAGGCTAATCACACCTAACCTCTGGAACTTCCCAAAGGGTCCTTCACACCCTTTCTGCAACTCAAGAAGTTCCCCGACATAACCCGTCTCCACTCGAGAGGAAGCACGAGAGTCCCGCCCACATCCAGAGGAGCCCCGTTCCGCTGCTAGCTCGAGAGGTGGAATCCTTTCCCTGCGTGATCGGCAAAGAATTCCAAGCGTTCCATCGCATCTCAAGAGGAGGCGCTCTCCACAGGAAAGGCGAGAGGAACTCCAGGGTCGTGCCACCATTCCAGAGTCCCCCAGATGTCTCAGTCCATTCCAGGGAAACCTGTTTTCCCTGCACTGCCTCGACTTTCAAGCCGACGATCGAACTACACCACGGTGGCACGTGGGACAGCCCTGTGGGAAAGCCTCCTGGGAAAGCCTCATGGGAAAGCCACGAGGAAAAGCCACAGATCCCTTGATCCACGCGAAGGGAAGAGTGACACTGCTGCTACAGCAGCTCGGAGGAAAGCGCACGTGCATGCCCCCAGTTCGAGACGAGGACTGACTCCCCTGGGGAGTCTCCAGAAATTCCCCAAGATCCATGTCAGCACTGGTGAGGAATCCTCAGGTTATGGCACCGACTCCACACAAGGTCTTAGGCCCCGCATCGACGGAAGAGGATCCCGAGAGGCCACCGAGCAACTCGGATGGGGACTGTACTTTCCTGAGGCCACCAGAGCGGGTCCCTGAGGTCCCCGTCGTAAGTCGAGAGCACCTGCCAAACTCGAGAAAATCCAGGAGGTTCTCCCTCCAGGCGAGATGAGGCCCATTTCCGCTGATTCGTTTCGAGGCTAAACACACCTAACCTCTGGAACTCCAAAGGGTCCTTCATCCCTTGCGGCAACTCAAGAAGTTCCCGACATACCGTCTCCACTCGAGAGGATGCACGAGAGTCCCGCCACATCCAGAGGAGCCGTTTCGCTCCTAGCTCGAGAGGTGGGATCCTGTCCTGCGTCGTCGGGAATGAATTCTCTGCTTTCCAGTTGCATCCCAAGAGCAGGCGCTCTCCACAGAAAAGCCTGAGGAACTCCAGGGTCGTGTCACCATTCCCAGAGTCCCCAGATGTTCAGTCCATTCAGGAAACTGTTTCCTGCACTGCTCGAATTTCAATCCGAGGATCGACTCACACCACGGTGGCAGTGGGACAGCCCTGTTTGGAAAGCCTCGTGTGAAAAGCCTCGTGGAAACCCTCTTGGGAAAGCCTCGTGTGAAAGCCTCAAGCGAAAGCCACAGATCCCTTGATCCCGCGAAGGGAAGAGTGACACTGCTGCTACAGCTCGGAGGAAATTGCACGTGCATGCCCCCACTCGAGACGAAGACTGACTCCCTGGGAGACTCCAGAAGTACCCCATGATCCATGCCAGCACTAGGGAGGAATATCAGGTTCCGGCACCGACTCCACACAAGGTCTTAGGCCGCAGCATCGACGGAGAGGAATCCCGAGAGGCCCCGAGCAACTCGCATGGGGCTGCCTTTCCTGAGGCCACCAGAGCGGGTCCTGAGGTCCCCGTCGTAAGTCGGACCACCATGCCGCAACTCGAGAAATCCAGGAGGTTCTCCCCTCCAGGCGAGATGAGGCCCATTTCCGCTGATGGGGCTCGAGGCTAATCACATCTAACATCTGGAACTTCCAAAGGGTCCTTCACACCCTTGCTGCAACTCAAGAAGTTCCGCGACATACCCGTCTACACTCGAGAGGAAGCACGAGAGTCCCGCCACATCCAGAGGAGCCCCGATTACGCATCCTAGCTCGAGAGAGGGATCCTTTCCCTGCGTGTTCGGGAAAGAATTCCCGGGTTCCCGTCGCATCTCAAGAGGAGGCGATCTCCACAGGAAAGGCGAGAGATACTCCAGGGTCGTGCCACCATTCCCAGAGTCCCCCAGATGTCTCAGTCCATTCCAGGGACACCTGTATTCCCTGCTCTGCCTCGACTTTCACGCCGAGGATCGACTCACACCACGGTGGCACGTGGGACAGACCTGTGGGAAAGGCACGTGGGAAATTCTCATGGGAAAGCCTCGAGGGAAAGCCACAGATCCCTTGATCCACGCGAAGGGAAGCGTGACACTGCTGCTACAGCTCGGGAGGAAAGCGCACGTGCATGCCCCCACTCGAGAGGAGGACTGACTCCCTTGGGGAGACTGCAGAAGTACCGGAAGATCCATGTCAGCACTGGAGAGGAATCCTCAGGTTCCGGCACCAACTCCACACAAGGTTTAGGTCCCGCATCGAGGGGAGAGGAATCCGAGAGGCCCCCGAGCAACTCGCATGGGGACTGGCCTTTTCCTGAGGCACCAGAGCGGGTCCGTGAAGGTCCCCGTCGTAAGTCGAGACCACCTGCCGCAACTCGAGAAAATCCAGGAGGTTCTCCCCTCCAGGCGAGATGAGGCCCATTTCCGCTGAGGGGGCTCGAGGCTAATCACATCTAACCTCTGGAACTTCGAAAGGGTCCTTCACACCATTGCTGCAACTCAAGAAGTTCCCCGACATACCCGTCTCCACTCGAGAGAAGAACGAGAGTCCCGCCCACATCCAAAGGAGCGCCGATTCCGGCCTCCTAGCTCGAGAGGAGGGATCCTTTCCCTGCGTGGTCGGGAATGAATTCCCTGCGTTCGCCTTGCATCCCAAGTGGAGGCGCTCTCCACAGGAGAGGCGAGAGGAACTCCAGGGTCGTGCCACCATTCCAGATTCCCCAGATGTCTCAGTCCATTCCAGGGACACCTGTTTTCCCTGCTCTGGCCTCGACTTTCAAGCCGAGGATCGACTCACAACACGGTGGCACCTGGGACAGCCCTGTGGGAAAGCCACTTGGGAAAGCCGCATGGGAAAGCCTTGAGGGAAAGCCACAGATCCCTTGATCCACGCGAAGGGAAGCGTGACACTGCTGTTACAGCTCGGGAGGAAAGCGCACGTGCATGCCCCCACTCGAGCCGAGGACTGACTCCCCTGGGGAGACTCCAGTAGTACCCCAAGATCCCATGTCAGCACTGCAGAGGAATTCTCAGGTTCCGGCACCGACTCCACACAAGGTCTTAGGCCCAGGCATCGACGGGAGAGGAATCCCGAGAGGCCCCCGAGCAACTCGCATGGGCACTGGCCTTTCCTGAGGCCACCAGAACGGGTCCCTGAGGTCCCTGTCGTAAGTCGAGACCACCTGCCACAACTCGTGAAAATCCAGGAGGTTCTCCCCTCCAGGGGAGATGAGGACCATTTCCGCTGAGGCGTCTCGAGGCTAATCACACCTAACCTCTGGAACTTCCAAAGGGTCCTTCACACCCTTTCTGGCAACTCAAGAAGTTCCCCGACATACCCGTCTCCACTCGAGAGGAAGCACGAGAGTCCCGCCCACATCCAGAGGAGCCCCGATTCCGCCTGCTAGCTCGAGAGGTGGAATCCTTTCCCTGCGTGATCGGCAAAGAATTCCAAGCGTTCCATCGGCATCTCAGGAGGAGGCGCTCTCCACAGGAAAGGCGAGAGGAACTCCAGGGTCGTGCCACCATTCCCAGAGTCCCCCAGATGTCTCAGTCCATTCCAGGGAAACCTGTTTTCCCTGCACTGCCTCGACTTTCAAGCCGACGATCGAACTACACCACGGTGGCACGTGGGACAGCCCTGTGGGAAAGCCTCGTGGGAAAGCCTCATGGGAAAGCCTCGAGGAAAGCCATAGATCGCTTGATCCACGAGAAGGGAAGCATGACACTGCCTGCTACAGCTCGGGAGGAAAGCGCACGTGCCTACCCCCACTCGAGACGAGGACTGACTCCCCTGGGGAGACACCAGAAGCCCCAAGATCCATGTCAGCACTGGAGAGGAATCCTCAGGTTCCGACACCGACTCCACACAAGGTCTTAGGCCCCGGCATTGACGGGAGAGGAAACCCGAGAGGCCCCCGAGCAACTCGCATGGGGACTGGCCTTTCCTGAGGCCACCAGAGCGGGTCCCTGAGGTCCCCATCGTAAGTCGAGAGCACCTGCCGCCACTCGAGAAAAACCAGGAGGTTCTCCCTCCATTCTAGATGAGGCTCATTTCCGATGTGGCGTCTCGAGGCTAATCACACCTTACTCTGGAACTTCCAAAGGGCCCTTCACACCCTGCTGCAACTCCAGAAGTTCCCTGACATACCCGTCTCCTCTCGAGAGGAAGCACGAGAGTCCTGCCCACATCCAGAGGAGCCCCGATATCACCTCAAAGCTCAAGAGGAGGGATCCTTTCCCTGCGTGTGCGGGAAAGAATTCCCCGCGTTCCCGTCACATCTGAAGTGGAGGCACTCTCCACAGGAAAGGCGAGAGGAACTCCAGGGTCGTGCCACCATTCCCAGATTCCCCCCCAGATGTCTCAGTCTATTCCAGGGAAAACTGTTTTCCTTGCACTGCCTCGACTTTCAAGCCGAGGATCGACTCACACCACGGTGGCACGTGGGACAGTCCTGTGGGAAAGCCTCGTGGGAAAGCCTCGAGGGAAAGCCACAGATCCCTTGATCTACTCGACGGGAAGCGTGACACTGCTGCTACAGCTCGGGAGGGTATCGAACTGCATGCCCCCACTCGAGACGAGGACTGACTCCCCTGGGAAGACTCCTGAAGTACCCAAGATCCATGTCAGCACTGCAGATGAATCCTCAGATTTCGGCAGAACTCCACACAAGGTCTTAGGCCCCCGCATCGAAGGTAGAGGAATAACGAGAAGCCCCCAAGCATCTCGCATGGGGACGGCCTTTTGCTGAGGCCACCAGAGCGGTCCCTGAGGTCCCGTCGTAAGTCGAGAGCACCTGCCCCAACTCGAAAAAATCCAGGAGGTTCTCCCCTCCAGGCGAGATGAGGCCCATTTCCACTGAGGCGTCTCGAGGTTAATCACACCTAACCTCTGGAACTTCCAAAGGGTCCTTCACACCCTTGCTGCAACTCAAGAAGTTCCCCGACATAACCGTCTCCACTGGAGAGGAAGCACGAGAGTCCCGCCCACATCAGAGGAGCACCGTTTACGCCTCTAGCTCGAGAGGATATCCTT
>NW_017197570.1:0-8016 GCF_001704415.2 Capra hircus
TAGTGTGGAGTCGGTGCCGGAACCTGAGGATTCATCTCCAGTGCTGACATGGTTCATGGGGTACTTCTGGAGTCTCCCCAGGGGACTCAGTCCTTGTCTCTATTGGGGACATGCCCGTGCGCTTTCTCCCGAGCGTAGCAGCAGTTTCACGCTTCCCTTCGCTTGGATCAAGGGATCATGCGGCTTTCCCTCAAGGATTTCCCCGAGGCTTTCCCTCGATGCTTTCCACAGGGCTGTCCCATGTGCCACCGTGGTGTGAGTCGATCCTCGGCTTAAAGTTGACGCAGTGCAGGGAAACAGTTTTCCCTGGAATGGACTGAGACATCAGGGGTCTCTGGGAATGGTGGCACGACCCAGGAGTTCCTCTCGCCTTTCCTGTGGAGAGCGCCTCCTCTTGAGATGCAACGGGAACACCTGGAATTCTTTCCCGACCACGCAGGGAAAGGATCCCTCCTCTCGAGCTGGGAGCGGAAAACGGGGCTCCTCTGGATGTGGGCGGGACTCTCGTGCTTCCTCTCGAGTGGAGTCGGGTATGTCGGGGAACTTCTTGAGTTGCAGAAAGGGTGTGAAGGACCCTGTGGAAGTTCCAGAGGTTAGGTGTGATTATCCTCGAGACGCCTCAGCGGAAATGGGCCTCATCTCGCCTGGAGGGAAGAACCTCCTGGATTTTCTCGAGTTTCGGCAGGTGCTCTCGACTTACGACGGGGACCTCAGGGACCCGCTGTGGTGGCCTCAGGAAAGGCCAGTCCCCATGCGAGTTGCTCGGGGGCCTCTCGGGATTCCTCTCCCTTCGATACCGGGGTCTAAGACCTTGTGTGGAGTCGGTGCCGGAACCTGAGACTTCCTCTCCAGTGCTGACATGGATCTTGGGGTACATCTGGAGTCTCCCAGGGGAGTCAGTCCTCGTCCCGAGTGGGGCATGCACGTGCGCTCTCCTCCCGAGCTGTAGCAGCAGTGTCACGCTTCCCATCCCGTGGATCAAGGGATCTATGGCTTTCCTCGAGGCTTTTCCACGAGGCTTTCCCACGAGGCTTTCCCACAGGGCTGTCCCACGTGCCAACGTGGTGTGAGTCGATCCTCGGCTTTGAACGTCGAGGCAGTGCAGGGAAAACAGGTTTCCCTGGAATGGACTGAGACATCTGGGGGACTCTGGGAATGGTGGCACGACCCTGGAGTTCCTCTCGCCATTCCTGTGGGAGAGGGCCTCCTCTTGAGATGCCATGGGAAATCCAGGAATTCTTTCCCGACAACGCAGGGAAAGTATCCCTCCTCTCTAGCAAGGAGGCGGAAACGCGGGCTCCTCTGGATGTGGGCGGGTCTCTCGTGGTTCCTGTCGAGTGGAGACGGGCATGTTGGGGAAGTTCTTGAGTTGCAGCAAAGGGTGTGAAGGACCCTTTGGAAGTTCCAGAGTTTAGGTGTGATTAGCCTCGAGACGCGCTCAGCGGAAATGGGCCTCATCTCGCCAGGAGAGGAGAACCTCCTGGATTTTCTCGAGTTGCAGCCGGTGCTCTCGACTTACGACGGGGACATCATGGACCCGCTCTTGTGGCCTCACGAAAGGCCAGTTCCCATGCGAGTTGCTCATGGGCCTATGGGGATTCCTCTCCCGTTGATGCGGGACTAAGATCTTGTGTGGAGTCTGTGCCCAAACCTGAGGATTCCTCTCCATTGCTGACTTGTATCTTGGGTACTTCTGGAGTCTCCCCAGGGGAGTCAGTCCTCGTCTCGAGTGGGGCATGCACGTGCACTTTCCTCCGAGCTGTAGCAGCAGTGTTGAGCTTCCCTTCGAGAGGATCAAGGGATCTGTGGCTTTCCCTCGAGGCTTTTCCCACGACCTTTCCACGACGCTTTCACACCAGGCTTTCCCACGAGGATTTCCCACAGTGATGTCCACGTGCCACAGTGGTGTCAGTCGATCCTCGTTGAAAGTCGAGGCAGTGCCGGGAAACAGGCTTCCCTGGAATGGACAGAGACATCTGGTTGACTCTGGAATGGTGGCACGACCCTGGAGTTCCTCTCGCCTTTCCTGTGGAGAGCGCCTCCTCTTGAGATGTGACGGGAACGCCGGGAATTCTTTTCCGACCACGCAGGGAAAGGATCCCTCCTCTCGAGCTAGGAGGCGGAAACGGGGCTCCTCTGGATGTGGGCGGGACTCTCGTGTTTCCTCTCGGGTGAGTCGGGTATGTCGGGGAACTTCTTGAGTTGCAGCAAGGGTGTGAAGGACCCTTTGGAGGTTCCAGAGGTTCGGAGAATATCCTGGAGACGCCTCAGCAGAAATGGGCCTCATCTCGCCTGGAGGGGAGAACCTCCTGGATTTGCTCGAGTTGCGGCAGGTGCTCTCGACTTACGACGGGGAACTCAGGGACCCGCTCTGGTGGCCTCAGGAAAGGCCAGTCCCTATGCTAGTTGCTCTTGGGCCTCTTGGGATGCCTCTCCCGTCAATATTGGTGCCTAAGGCCTTGTGTGGAGTCGGTGCCAAAACCTTGATGTTTCCTCTCCAGTGCTGACATGGATCTTGGGTACTTCTGGAGTCTCCCCAGGGGAGTCAATCCTCGTCTCGAGTGGGGGCATGCACGTGCGCTTTCCTTCTGAGCTGTAGTAGCAGTGTCACGCTTCCCTTCACGTGCAACAAGGGATCTGTGGCATTCCTCGAGGATTTCTCACGAGGCTTTCCCACGAGGCTTTCCCACAGGGCTGTCCCACGTGCCACCGTGCTGTGAGTCGTCCTCGGCTTGAAAGTCGAGGCAGTGCAGGGAAAACAGGTTTCCCTGGAATGGACTGAGACATATGGGGGACTCTGGGAATGTGGCACGACCCTGGAGTTCCTCTCGCCTTTCTGTGGAGAGCGCCTCCACTTGAGATGCGACGGGAACGCCGGGAATTCTTTCCCGACCACGCAGGGAAAGGATCCCTCCTCTAGAGCTAGGAGGCGGAACGGGGCTCCTCTAGATGTAGGCGGGACTCTCGTGCTCCTCTCGAGTGGAGACAGGAATCTCGCGGAACTTCTTGAGTTGGAGCAAGGGTGTGAAGGACCCTTTGGAAGTTCCAGAGTTTAGGTGTGATATAGCCTCGAGACGCCTCAGCGGAAATGGGCCTCATCTCGCCTGGAGTGGAGAACCTCCTGGATTTTCTCGAGTTGCATCAGGTGCTCTCGACTTAAGACGGGGACCTCAGGGACCCCCTCTGGTGGCCTCGGGAAAGGCCAGTCCCCATGCGAGTTGCTCGGGGCCTCTCGGATTCCTCTCCCATCGATTATAGTGCCTAAGACCTTGTGTGGAGTCGGTGCCGGAACCTGAGGATTCCTCTCCAGTGCTGACATGGATCTTGGGGTACTTCTGGAGTCTCCCCAGGGGAGTCTGTCCTCGTCTCGAGTGGGGGTATGCACGTGCGCTTTCCTCCCGAGCTGTAGCAGCAGTGTCGCGCTTCCCTTCGCGTGGATCAACGGATCTGTTGCTTTCCCTCGAGGCTTTCCCACGAGGCTTCCCACGCTTTCCACGAGGCTTTCCCACACGGCTGTCCCACGTGCCACCGTGGTGTGAGTCGATCCTCGGCTTGAAAGTCAACGCAGTGCAGGGAAAACTGGTTTCCCTGGAATGGACGCAGACATTTTGGGGACTCTGGGAATGGTAGCACGACACTCGAGTTCCTCTCGCCTTTCCTGTGGAGAGCTCCTCCTCTTGAGATCCCACGGAAACGCCGGGAAATCTTTCCCGAGCACGCAGGGAAAGGATCACTCCTCTCGAGGTAGGAGGCGGAAACGGGTCTCCTCTGGATGTGGGCGGGACTCTCGTGCTTCCTCTCGAGTTGAGTCGGGTATATCGGGGAACTTCCTGAGTTGCAGCAAGGGTGTGAAGGACCCTTTGGAAGTTCCAGAGGTTAGGTGTGATTAACCTCGAGACGCCTCAGCGGAAATGGGCCTCATCTCGCCTGGAGGGGAGAACCTCGTGGATTTTCGCGAGTTGCGACAGGTGCTCTCGACTTAGGATGGAGACCTTAGGGACCCGCTCTTGTGGCCTCAGGAAAGGCCAGTCCCCATGCGAGTCGCTCGACGGCCTCTCGGGATTCCTCTTTCGACGATGTCGGGGCCTAAGACCTTGTGTGGATTCGGTGCCGGAACCTGACGATTCCTCTCCAGTGCTGACATGGATCTTGGGGTACTTCTGGAGACTCCCCAGGAGACTCAGTCCTCGTCTCGAGTGGGGCATGCACGTGCGCATTCCTCCAGAGTTGAAGCAGCAGTGTCACACTTCCCTTTGCTTGGATCAAGGGATCTGTGGCTTTCCCTCGAGGCTTTCCCACGAGGCTTTTCCACGAGGCTTTCCCACAGGGCTGTACCACGTGCCACCGTGGTGTGAGTCGATCCTCGGCTTGAAAGTCGAGGCAGTGCAGGGAAAAGAGTTTTCCCTGGAATGGACTGAGACCTCTCGGGGACTTTGGGAATCGTGGCACGACCCTGGAGTTCTTCTCGCCTTTCCTGTGGAGAGCGCCTCCTCTTGAGATGCTATGGGAACGCCGGGAATTCTTTTCCGACCACGCAGGGAAAGGATCCCTCCTCTCGAGCTAGGAGGCGGAAACGGGGCTCCTCTGGATGTGGGCGGGACTCTCGTGTTTCCTCTCGGGTGGAGTCGGGTATGTCGGGGAACTTCTTGAGTTGCAGCAAGGGTGTGAAGGACCCTTTGGAGGTTCCAGAGGTTCGGAGAATATCCTGGAGACGCCTCAGCAGAAATGGGCCTCATCTCGCCTGGAGGGGAGAACCTCCTGGATTTTCTCGAGTTGCGGCAGGTGCTCTCGACTTACGACGGGGAACTCAGGGACCCGCTCTGGTGGCCTCAGGAAAGGCCAGTCCCTATGCTAGTTGCTCTTGGGCCTCTTGGGATGCTCTCCCGTCAATATTGGTGCCTAAGGCCTTGTGTGGAGTCGGTGCCAAAACCTGATGTTTCCTCTCCAGTGCTGACATGGATCTTGGGGTACTTCTGGAGTCTCCCCAGGGGAGTCAATCCTCGTCTCGAGTGGGGGCATGCACGTGCGCTTTCCTTCCGAGCTGTAGTAGCAGTGTCACGCTTCCCTTCACGTGCAACAAGTGATCTGTGGCATTCCCTCGAGGATTTCTCACGAGGCTTTCCACGAGGCTTTCCCACAGGGCTGTCCCACGTGCCACCGTGCTGTGAGTCATCTCGGCTTGAAAGTCGAGGCAGTGCAGGGAAAACAGGTTTCCCTGGAATGGACTGAGACATCTGGGGACTCTGGGAATGGGCCTGATCCTGGAGTTCTTCTCGCCTTTCCTGTGGAGAGCGCCTCCTCTTGAGATGCGACGGGAACGCTAGGAATTCTTTCCCGACCACGCAGGGAAAGGATCCTCTCGAGTGAGCAGGCGGAAACGGGACCACTCTGGATATGGGCGGGACTCTCGGATTCCTCTTGAGTGGAGACGGGTATGTCGGGGAACTTCTTGAGTTGCAGCAAGGGTGTGAAGGACCCTTTGGAAGTTCCAGAGTTTAAGTATGATTACCCCCTTGTTGCCTCAGCGGAAATGGGCCTCATCTCGCCTGGAGGGGAGAACCTCCTGGATTTTCTCGAGTTGCAGCAGGTGCTATAGACTTACGATGGGGACCTCAGGGACCTGTTCTGTTGGCCTCAGAAAAGGCCAGTTCCCATGCGAGTTGCTTGGGGGCCTCTCGGATTCCTCTCCCGTCGATGCTGGGGCCTAAGAAATTGAGTGGAGTCGGTGCCGGAACCTGAGGATTCCTCTCCAATGCTGACATGGATCTTGGGGTACTTCTGGTGTCTCCCCAGGGGAGTCAGTCCTCGTCTCGGGTTGGGGCATGCCACGTGCGCGTTCCTCCCGAGCTTTAGCAGCAGTGTCACGCTTCCCTTCCCGGGGATCAAGGGATCTGTAGCATTCCCTCGAGGCTTTTCCTAGGAGGTTTCCCACGAGGCTTTCCCACAGTGCTGTCCCACGTGCCACCGTGGTGTGAGTCGATCCTCGGCTTAAAGTCGAGTCAGTGCAGGGAAAACAGGTTTCCCTGGAATGGACTGAGACATCCAGGGGACTCTGGGAATGGTGGCACGACCCTGGAGATCCTCTCGCCTTTCCTGTGGAGAGCGCCTCCTCTTGAGATGTGACAGGAACACCGGGAATTTCTATCCCGACCACGCAGGGGAAGGATACCACCTCTCGAGCTATGAGGCGGAATCGGGGCTCCTCTGGATGTGGGCGGGACTGTCGTGCTTCCTGTCGAGTGGAGACGGGTATGTCGGGGAACTTCTTGAGTTGCAGTAAGGGTGTGAAGGACCCTTTGGAAGTTCCAGAGGTTCGGTGAATATCCTGGAGACGCCTCAGCAGAAATGGGCCTCATCTCGCCTGGAGGGGGAGAACCTCCTGGATTTTCTCGAGTTGCGGCAAGTGCTCTCGACGTACGACGGGGACCTCAGGGACCCGCTCTGGTGGCCTCAGGAAAGGCCAGTCCCATGCTAGTTGCTCTGGGGCCTCTTGGGATGCCTGTCCCGTCAATATCGGTGCCTAAGGCCTTGTGTGGAGTCGGTGCCAGAACCTGATGTTTCCTCTCCAGTGCTGACATGGATCTTGGGGTACTTCTGGAGTCTCCCAGGGCAGTCAATCCTCGTCTCGAGGGGGCATGCACGTGCGCTTTCCTTCCGAGCTGTAGTAGCAGTGTCACGCTTCCCTTCACATGCAACAAGGGATCTGTGGCATTCCCTCGAGGATTTCCACGAGGCTTTCCCACGAGGCTTTTCCACAGGGCTGTCCCACGTGCCACCGTGCTGTGAGTCAATCCTCGGCTTGAAAGTCGAGGCAGTGCAGGGAAAACAGTTTTCCCTGGAATGGACTGAGACATCTGGGGGACTCTGGAATGGGGCCTGATCCTGGAGTTCTTCTCGCCTTTCCTGTGGAGAGCGTCTCCTCTTGAGATGCGACGGAACGCTAGGAATTCTTTCCCGCCCACGCAGGGAAAGGATCCCTCCTCTCGAGCGAGCAGGCGGAAACGGGGCCACTCTGGATATGGGCGGGACTCTCGGATTCCTCTTGAGTGGAGACGGGTATGTCGGGGAACTTCTTGAGTTGCAGCAAGGGTGTGAAAGACCTTTGGAAGTTCCAGAGTTAAAGTGTGATTACCCCCTAGTTGCCTCAGCGTAAATGGGCCTCATCTCACCTGGAGGGGAGAACCTCCTGGATTTTCTCGAGTTGCGGCAGGTGCTCTCGACTTACGATGGGGACCTCAGGGATCCGCTCTGGTGCCCTCAGGAAAGGCCAGTCCCCATGCGAGTAGCTCGGGGGCCTCTCGGGAATCCTCTCCCGTCGATGCTGGGGCCTAACACTTGTGTGGACTCAGTGCCGGAACCTGAGGATCCCTCTCCAGTGCAGACATGGATCTTAGGGTACTTCTGGAGTCTCCCCAGGGCAGTCAGTCCTCGACTCGAGTGGGGCATGCACGTGCGCTTTCCTCCGAGCTCTAGCAGCAGTGTCGCGCTTCCCTTCCCGTGGATCAAGGATCTGTGTCTTTCCCTCGAGGCTTTCCCACGAGGCTTTCCCACAGGGCTGTCCACGTGCCACGGTGGTGTGAGTCGATCCTTGCTTGAAAGTCGAGGCAGTGCAGGGAAAACAGTTTTCCCTGGAATGGACTGAGACATCCAGGGGACTCTGGGGAATGGTGGCACGACCCTGGAGTTCCTCTCGCCTTTCCTGTGGAGAGCACCTCCTCTTTGAGATGCAAACGGAACGCCGGAATTCTTTCCGACCACGATGGGAAAGGGATCCCTCCCCTCCAGCTAGGAGGCGGAAACGGGGCTCCTCTGGATGTGGGCGGGACTCTCGTGCTTCCTCTCGAGTGGAGACGGGTATGTCGGGGATCTTCTTGAGTTGCAGCAAGGGTGTGAAGACCTTTGTAAGTTCCAGATGTTAGATGTGATTAGCTCGAGTCGCCTCAGCGGAAATGGGCCTTATCTCGCCTGGAGGGGAACCTCCTGGATTTTTTCGAGTTGCGGCAGGTTGCGGCTTGC
>NW_017197571.1:0-19949 GCF_001704415.2 Capra hircus
GGAGGTCCGCCAGTGGTGTCAGTCCATCCGCTCAAGTGGTGGCATGACGTGCGCTTTCCCTCCAAAGAGCTGTAGCAGCAGTGTCCAGCTTCCCCTTCGTGGCATGGATTCAAGGTATCTTGGCCTTATCCCTCTGGGTTTTTCTCCTGAGGCTTTCCCACGAGGCCGTTTCCCACAGGGGCTGTCCCCGTGCCACCGTGTGTTTGAGTCGATCCTCGCTTAAAGTCGAGCAGTGCAGGGAAAACAGGTTTCCCTGGAATGGACTGAGACATCTGGGGACTCTGGGAAAGTGGACGACCCCTGAGTTCCTCTCGCTTTTCCTTGGGAGCGCTCCTCTTTAGATGTGACGGGAAGCGGGAATTCTTTCCCACACGCAGGGAATAGATCCCTCCTCTCGAAACTAGGAGGCGGAAACGGGCTCCTCTGGATGTGGCGGGACTCTCGTCCTTCCTCTCGAGTGGAGATCGGGTATGTCGGGAACTTACTTGAGTTGCAGCAAGGGTGTGAAGGACTTTGGAAGTTCCAGAGGTTAGGTGTGATTAGCCTCGAGGCCTCAGCGAAATGGCTCACTCGCCTGGAGGGAGACCTCCTGGATTTTCTCGAGTTGCGCAGGTGCTCTCGACTTCAGGGACCTCAGGACCGCTCTGGTGGCCTCAGGAAAGGCCAGTCCCATGCGACTTGCGGGGCCTCTGGATTCCTCTCCCGTCGATGCCGGGCCTAAACTTGTGTGAGTCCGGTCCGGACCTGATGGATTCCTCTCAGTGCTGACATGGATCTTGGGGTACTTCTGAGTCTCCCCAGGGAGTCAGTCCTCGTCTCGAGTGGGGCATGCACGTGCGCTTTCCTCCGAGCAGTAGCAGCAGTGTCGTGCTTCCTGGCGTGGATTCAAGGATCTGTGGCTTTCCTCGAGGCCTTTCCCACGAGGCTTTCCCACGAGCTTTCCACGTCCCACAGGGCTGTTCCACGTGCACCGTTGGTGTGAGTCGATCCTCGGCGTTGAAAGTCGAGGCGTGCAGGGAAAATGGACTGAGACATGCTGGGGGACTCTGGGAATGGTGGCACGACCCTGGAGTTCCTCTCGCCTTTCCTGTGGGAGAGCGCCTCCTCTTGAGATGCGACGGGAACGCGGGTAATTCCTTTCCCGACCACGCCAGGGGAAAGGATCCCTCCTCTCGAGCTAGGAGGCGGAAACGCGGGACTCCTCTGGATGTGGGCGGGACTCTCTGTGCTTCCTCTTCGAGTGGAAGACGGGTATGTCGGGGAACTTCTTCGAGTTGGCAGCAAGGGTTGAAGGACCCTTTGGAAGTTCCAGAGTTAGGTGTGATTAGCCTCCGAGACGCCTCAGCGGAAATGGGCCTCATCTCGCCTGGAGGGGAGAACCTCCTGGATTTTCTCGGAGTTGCGGCAGGTGCTCTCGACTTACGACGGGACCTCAGGGACCCGCTTCTGGTGGCCTCAGGAAAGGCCAGTCCCCATGAGAGTTGCTCGGGGGCCTCTCGCGATCCTTCCCGTCGATGCCGGGGCCTAAGATCCTTGTGTGGAGTCGGTTGCCGGAAACCTGAGGATTCCTCTCCAGTGCTGCACATGGATCTTGGGGGTACTTCTGGAGTCTCCCCAGGGGAGTCAGTCCTCGTCTCGAGTGGAGGCATGCACGTGCGCTTTCCTCCCGAGCTCGTAGCAGCAGTGTCACGCTTCCCTTCGCGTGGATCAAGGATCTGGGGTCTTTCCCCGAGGCTTTCCCACGAGGCTTTCCCATGAGGCTTTCCCACAGGGCTGTCCCACGTGCCACCGTGGTGTGAGTCGATCCTCGGCTTGAAAGTCGATGGCAGTGCAGGGAAAACAGGTTTCCCTGGAATGGACTGAGACATCTGGGGGACTCTGGGGAATGGTGGCACGACCCTGGAGTTCCTCTCGCCTTTCCTGTGGAGAGCGCCTCCTCTTGAGATGCCGACGGGGAACGCCGGAAATTCTTTCCCGACCACGCAGGGAAAGGATCCCTCCTCTCGAGCTAGGAGGCGGAAACGGGGCTCCTCTGGATGTGGGCGGGACTCTCGTGCTTCCTCTCGAGTGGAGACGGGTATGTCGGGGAACTTCTTGAGTTGCAGCAAGGGTGTAAGGACCCTTTGGAAGTTCCAGAGGTTAGTGTGATTAGCCTCGAGAACGCCTCAGCGGAAATGGGCCTCATCTCGCCTGGAGGGGAGAACCTCCTGGATTTTCTCGAGTTGCGGCAGGTGCTCTCGACTTACGACGGGGACCTCAGGGACCCGCTCTGTGGCCTCAGGAAAGGCCAGTCCCCATGCGAGTTGCTCGGGGGCCTCTCAGGGATTTCCTCTCCCGTCGATGCGGGCCTAAGACCTTGGTGTGGAGTCGGGTGCCGGAACCTGAGGCATTCCTCTCCAGTGCTGACATGGATCTTGGGGTACTTCTGGAGTCTCCCCAGGGGAGTCAGTCCTCGTCTCGAGTGGGGGCATGCACGTGCGCTTTTCCTCCTGAGCTGTAGCAGCAGTGTCACGCTTTCCCTTCGCGTGGATCAAGGGATCTGTGGCTTTCCCTCGAGGCTTTCCCACGAGGCTTTCCCACTAGGGCTGTCCCACGTGCCACCGTGGTGTGAGTCGATCGTCGGCTTGAAAGTCGAGCATTGCAGGGAAAACAGGATTCCTGGAATGGACTGAGACATCTGGGGGACTCTGGGAATGGTGGCACGACCCTGGAGTTCCTCTCGCCTTTCCTGTGGAGAGCGCCTCCTCTTGAGATGCGACGGAAACGCCGGGAATTCTTTCCCAACACGCAGGGAAAGGATCCCTCCTCTCGAACTAGGAGGCAGGAAACGGGCTCCTCTGGATATGGGCGGGACTCTCGTGCTTCCTCTCGAGTGGAGACGGGTATGTCGGGGAACTTCTTGAGTTGCAGCAAGGGTGTGAAGGACGCCTTTGGAAGTTCCAGAGTTTAGGTGTGATTAGCCTCGAGACGCCTCAGCGGAAATGGGCCTCATACTCGCCTGGAGGGGAGAACCTCCTGGATTTTCTCGAGTTGCGGCACGAGCTCTCGACTTACGACGGGGACCTCAGAGACCCGCTCTGGGGGCCTCAGGAAAGGCCAGTCCCCATGCGAGTTGCTCGGGGGCCTCTCGGGATTCCTCTCCCGTCGATGCCGGGGCCTAAGACCTTGTGTGGAGTCAGTTCCGGAATCTGAGGATTCCTCTCCAGTGCTGACATGGATCTTGGGGTACTTCTGGAGTCTCCCCAGGGGAGTCAGTCCTCGTCTCGAGTGGGGCATGCACGTGCGCTTTCCTCCCGAGCTGTAGCAGCAGTGTCACGCTTTCCCTTCGCGTGGATACAAGGGATCATGGGCTTTCCCCGAGGCTTTCCCACGAGGCTTTCCCACGAGGCTTTCCCACAGGGCTGTCCACCGTGCCACCGTGGTAGTGAGTCGATCCTCGGCTTGAAAGTCGAGGCAGTGCAGGGAAAACAGGTTTCCTGGAATGGACTGAGACATCTGGGGGACTCTGGGAATGGTGGCACGACCCTGGAGTTCCTCTCGCCTTTCCTGTGGAGAGCGCCTCCTCTTGAGATGCGACGGGAACGCCGGGAATTCTTTCCCGACCACGCAGGGAAAGGATCCCTCCTCTCGAGCTAGGAGGCGGAAAACGGGCTCCTCTGGATGTGGGCGGGACTCTCGTGCTTCCTCTCGAGTGGAGACGGGTATGTCGGGGAACTTCTTGAGTTGCAGCAAGGGTGTGAAGGACCCTTTGGAAGTTCCAGATGTTAGGTGTGATTAGCCTCGAGAGCCTCAGCGGAAATGGGCCTCATCTCGCCTGGAGGGGAGAACCTCCTGGATTTTCTCGAGTTGCGGCAGGTGCTCTCGACTTACGACGGGGACCTCAGGGACCCGCTCTGGTGGCCTCAGGAAAGGCCAGTCCCCATGCGAGTTGCTCGGGGGCCTCTCGGGATTCCTCTCCCGTCGATGCCGGGGCCTAAGACTTGTGTGGAGTCGGTGCCGGAACCTGAGGATTCCTCTCCAGTGCTGACATGGATCTTGGGGTACTTCTGGAGTCTCCCCAGGGGAGTCAGTCCTCGTCTCGAGTGGGGCCATGCACGTGCGCTTTCCTCCCGAGCTGTAGCAGCAGTGTCACGCTTCCCTTCGCGTGGATCAAGGGATCTGTGGCTTTCCCTCGAGGCTTTCCCACGAGGCTTTCCCACGAGGCTTTCCCACAGGGCTGTCCCACGTGCCACCGTGGTGTGAGTCGATCCTCGGCTTGAAAGTCGAGGCAGTGCAGGGAAAACAGGTTTCCCTGGAATGGACTGAGACATCTGGGGGACTCTGGGAATGGTGGCACGACCCTGGAGTTCCTCTCGCCTTTCCTGTGGAGAGCGCCTCCTCTTGAGATGCGACGGAACGCCGGGAATTCTTTCCCGACCACGCAGGGAAAGGATCCCTCCTCTCGAGCTAGGAGGCGGAAACGGGGCTCCTCTGGATGTGGGCGGAACTCTCGTGCTTCCTCTCGAGTGGAGACGGGTATGTCGGGGAACTTCTTGAGTTGCAGCAAGGGTGTGAAGGACCCTTTGGAAGTTCCAGAGGTTTAGGTGTGATTAGCCTCGAGACGCCTCAGCGGAAATGGGCCTCATCTCGCCTGGAGGGGAGAACCTCCTGGATTTTCTCGAGTTGCGGCAGGTGCTCTCGACTTACGACGGGGACCTCAGGGACCCGCTCTGGTGGCCTCAGGAAAGGCCAGTCCCCATGCGAGTTGCTCGGGGGCCTCTCGGGATTCCTCTCCCGTCGAATGCCGGGGCCTAAGACCTTGTGTGGAGTCGGTGCCGGAACCTGAGGATTCCTCTCCAGTGCTGACATGGATCTTGGGGTACTTCTGGAGTCTCCCCAGGGGAGTCAGTCCTCGTCTCGAGTGGGGGCATGCACGTGCGCTTTCCTCCCGAGCTGTAGCAGCAGTGTCACGCTTCCCTTCGCGTGGATCAAGGGATCTGTGGCTTTCCCTCGAGGCTTTCCCACGAGGCTTTCCCACGAGGCTTTCCCACAGGGCTCTCCCACGTGCCACCGTGGTGTGAGTCGATCCTCGGCTTGAAAGTCGAGGCAGTGCAGGGAAAACAGGTTTCCCTGGAATGGACTGAGACATCTGGGGGACTCTGGGAATGGTGGCACGACCCTGGAGTTCCTCTCGCCTTTCCTGTGGAGAGCGCCTCCTCTTGAGATGCGACGGGAAACGCCGGGAATTCTTTCCCGACCACGCAGGGAAAGGATCCCTCCTCTCGAGCTAGGAGGCGAAACGGGGCTCCTCTGGATGTGGCGGGACTCTCGTGCTTCCTCTCGAGTGGAGACGGGTATGTCGGGGAACTTCTTGAGTTGCAGCAAGGGTGTGAAGGACCCTTTGGAAGTTCCAGAGGTTAGGTGTGATTAGCCTCGAGACGCCTCAGCGGAAATGGGCCTCATCTCGCCTGGAGGGGAGAACCTCCTGGATTTTCTCGAGTTGCGGCAGGTGCTCTCGACTTACGACGGGGACCTCAGGGACCCGCTCTGGTGGCCTCAGGAAAGGCCAGTCCCCATGCGAGTTGCTCGGGGGCCTCTCGGGATTCCTCTCCCGTCGATGCCGGGGCCTAAGACCTTGTGTGGAGTTGTCGGTGGCCGGAACCTGAGGATTCCTCTCCAGTGCTGACATGGATCTTGGGGTACTTCTGGAGTCTCCACAGGGGAGTCAGTCCTCGTCTCGAGTGGGGGCATGCACGTGCGCTTTCCTCCCGAGCTGTAGCAGCAGTGTCACGCTTCCCTTCGCGTGGATCAAGGGATCTGTGGCTTTCCCTCGAGGCTTTCCCACGAGGCTTTCCCACAGGGCTGTCCCACGTGCCACCGTGGTGTGAGTCGATCCTCGGCTTGAAAGTCGAGGCAGTGCAGGGAAAACAGGCTTTCCCTGGAATGGACTGAGACATCTGGGGGACTCTGGGAATGGTGGCACGACCCTGGAGTTCCTCTCGCCTTTCCTGTGGAGAGCGCCTCCTCTTGAGATGCGACGGGAACGCCGGGAATTCTTTCCCGACCACGCAGGGAAAGGATCCCTCCTCTCGAGCTAGGAGGCGGAAACGGGGCTCCTCTGGATTTGGGCGGGACTCTCGTGCTTCCTCTCGAGTGGAGACGGGTATGTCGGGGAACTTCTTGAGTTGCAGCAAGGTGTGAAGGACCCTTTGGAAGTTCCAGATGTGTAGGTGTGATTAGCCTCGAGACGCCTCAGCGGAAATGGGCCTCATCTCGCCTGGAGGGGAGAACCTCCTGGATTTTCTCGAGTTGCGGCACGTGCTCTCGACTTACGACGGGGACCTCAGGACCCGCTCTGGTGGCCTCAGGAAAGGCCAGTCCCCATGCGAGTTGCTCGGGGCCTCTCGGGATTCCTCTCCCGTCGATGCCGGGGCCTAAGACCTTGTGTGGAGTCGGTGCCGGAACCTGAGGATTCCTCTCCAGTGCTGACATGGATCTTGGGGTACTTCTGGAGTCTCCCCAGGGGAGTCAGTCCTCGTCTCGAGTGGGGGCATGCACGTGCGCTTTCCTCCCGAGCTGTAGCAGCAGTGTCACGCTTCCCTTCGCGTGGATCAAGGGATCTGTGGCTTTCCCTCGAGGCTTTCCCACGAGGCTTTCCCACGAGGCTTTCCCACAGGGCTGTCCCACGTGCCACCGTGGTGTGAGTCGATCCTCGGCTTGAAAGTCGAGGCAGTGCAGGGAAAACAGGTTTCCCTGGAATGGACTGAGACATCTGGGGGACTCTGGGAATGGTGGCACGACCCTGGAGTTCCTCTCGCCTTTCCTGTGGAGAGCGCCTCCTCTTGAGATGCGACGGGAACGCAGGAATTCTTTCCCGACCACGCAGGGAAAGGATCCCTCCTCTCGAGCTAGGAGGCGGAAACGGGGCTCCTCTGGATGTGGGCGGGACTCTCGTGCTTCCTCTCGAGTGGAGACGGGTATGTCGGGGAACTTCTTGAGTTGCAGCAAGGGTGTGAAGGACCCTTTTGAAGTTCCAGAGGTTAGATGTGATTAGCCTCGAGACGCCTCAGCGGAAATGGGCCTCATCTCGCCTGGAGGCGGAGAACCTCCTGGATGTTCTCGAGTTGCGGCAGGTGCTCTCGACTTACGACGGGGACCTCAGGGACCCGCTCTGGTGGCCTCAGGAAAGGCCAGTCCCCATGCGAGTTGCTCGGGGGCCTCTCAGGATTCCTCTCCCGTCGATGCCGGGGCTAAGATCTTGTGTTGGATCGGTGCCGGAACCTGAGGATTCCTCTCCAGTGCTGACATGGATCTTGGGGTACTTCTGGAGTCTCCCCAGGGGAGTCAGTCCTCGTCTCGAGTGGGGGCATGCACGTGCGCTTTCCTCCCGAGCTGTAGCAGCAGTGTCACGCTTCCCTTCGCGTGGATCAAGGGATCTGTGGCTTTCCCTCGAGGCTTTCCCACGAGGCTTTCCCACGAGGCTTTCCCACAGGGCTGTCCACGTGCCACCGTGGTGTGAGTCGATCCTCGGCTTGAAAGTCGAGGCAGTGAAGGGAAAACAGGTTTCCCTGGAATGGACTGAGACATCTGGGGGACTCTGGGAATGGTGGAATAACCCTGGAGTTCCTCTCGCCTTTCCTGTGGAGAGCGCCTCCTCTTGAGATGCGACGGGATCACCGGGAATTCTTTCCTGACCACGCAGGGAAAGCATCCCTCCTCTCGAGCTATGAGGCGGAAACGGGGCTCCTCTGGATGTTGGCGGGACTCTCGTGCTTCCTTTCGAGTGGAGACGGGTATTTCAGGGAACTTCTTGAGTTGCAGCAATGGTGTGAAGGACCCTTTGGAAGTTCCAGAGGTTAGGTGTGATTAGCCTCGAGACGCCTCAGCGGAAATGGGCCTCATCTCGCCTGGAGGGGAGAACCTCCTGGATTTTCTCGAGTTGCGGTAGGTGCTCTCGACTTACGACGGGGACCTCAGGGACCCACTCTGGTGGCATCAGGAAAGGCCAGTCCCCATGTGAGTTGCTCGGGGCCTCTCAGGATTCCTCTCCCGTCGATCCCGGGGCCTAAGACCTTGTGTGGAGTCGGTGCAGGAAACTGAGGATTCCTCTCCTGTGCTCACATGGATCTTGGGGTACTTCTGGAGTCTCCCCAGGGGAGTCAGTCCTCGTCTCGAGTAAGGGCATGCACGTGCGCTTTCCTCCCGAGCTGTAGCAGCAGTGTCACGCTTCCCTTCGCGTGGTTCAAGGGATCTGTGGATTTCCCTCGAGGCTTTCCATGAGGCTTTCCCACGAGTCATTCCCAAAGGGCTGTCCCACGTGCCACCGTGGTGTGAGTCGATCCTCGGCTTGAAAGTCGAGGCAGTGCAGGGAAAACAGGTTTCCCTGGAATGAACTGAGACATCTGGGTGACTCTGTGAATGTGGCACGACCCTGGAGTTGCTCTCGCCTTTCCTGTGGAGAGCGCCTCCTCTTGAGATGCGACGGGGACTCCGGGAATTCTTTCCCGACCACGCAGGGAAAGGATCCCTCCTCTCGAGCTAGGAGGCGGAAACGGTGCTCCTCTGGATGTGGGCGGGACTCTCTTGCTTCCTCTCGAGGGGAGACGGGTAAGTTGGGGAACTTCTTGAGTTGCAGCAAGGGTGTGAATGACCGTTTGGAAGTTCCAGAGTTTAGGTGTAATTAGCCTCGAGACGCCTCAGCGGAAATAGGCCTCATCTCGCCTGGAGGGGAGAACCTCCTGGATTATCTCGAGATGGGGCAGGTGCTCTCCACTTACGACGGGGACCTCAGGGACCCGCTCTGGTCGCCTCAGGAAAGGCCAGTCCCCATGCGAGTTGCTCGGGGGCCTCTCGGGATTCCTCACCCGTCGATGCCGGGGCCTAAGACCTTGTGTGGAGTCGGTGCCGGAAGCTGAGGATTCCTCTCCAGTGCTGGCATGGATCTTGGGGTACTTCTGGAGTCTCCCCAGGGGAGTCAGTCCTCGTCTCGAGTGGGGGCATGCACGTGGGCTTTCCTCCCGAGCTGCAGCAGCAGTGTCACGCTTCCCTTCGCGTGGATCAAGGGATCTGTGTTTTTTCCTCAAGGCTTTCCCACGAGGCTTTCCCACAGGGCTGTCCCACGTGCCACCGTGGTGTGAGTCGATCCTCGGCTTGAAAGCTAAGGCAGTGCATGGAAAAGAGGTTTCCCTGGAATGGACTGAGACATCTGGGGGACTCTGGGAATGGTGGCACGACCCTGGAGTTTCTCTCGCCTTTCCTTTGGAGAGCACCTCCTCTTGAGATTGGAAGGGAAAGCCAGGAATTCTTTCCAGCCACTCAGGGAAAGGATCCCTCCTCTCAAGCTATGAGGCGGAATCGGGTCTCCTCTGGATATGGGCGGTACTCTCGTGCTTCCTCTTGAGTGGAGGAGGGTATGTCGGGGAACTTCTTGAGTTGCATCAAGGGTGTGAAGGACCCTTTGGAAGTTCCAGAGGTTAGGTGTGGTTAGCCTCGAGACGCCTCAGTGGAAATGGGCCTCATCTCGCCTGGAGGGCAGAACCTCCTTGATTTTCTCGAGTTGAGGCAGGTGCTCTCGACTTACGACGGGGACCTCAGGGACCCGCTCTGGTGGCCTCAGGAAAGGCCAGTCCCCATGCGAGTTACTCGGGGGCCTCTCGGGATTCCTCTCCCGTCGATGCCGGGCCTAAGACCTTGTGTGGAGTCGGTGCCGGAACCTGAGGATTCCTCTCCAGTTCTGACATGGATCTTGGGGTACTTCTGGAGTCTCCCCAGGGGAGTCAGTCCTCGTCTCGAGTGGGGGCATGCACGTGCGCTTTCCTCCCGAGCTGTAGCAGCAGTGGCACGCTTCCTTTCTCATGGATCAAGGGATCTGTGGCTTTCCCTCGAAGCTTTCCCACGTGGCTTTTCCACGACCCTTTCCCACTGGGCTGTCCCACGTGCCACCGTGGTGTGAGTCTATTCTCATCTTGAAAGTCGAGTTAGTGCACGGAAAACAGGTTTCCCTGAAATGGAGTGAGCCATCTGGGGGACTCTGAGAATGTCGGCACGGCCCTGGAGTTCCCCTCGCCTTTCCTGTGGAGAGCGCCTCCTCTTGAGATGCGACGGGAACGCCGGGAATTGTTTCCCGACCACGAAGGGAAAGGATCCCTCCTCTCGAGCTATGAGGCGGAAACGGGGCTCCTCTGGATGTGGGCGGGACTCTCGTGCTTCCTCTGGAGTGGAGACGGGTATGTCGGAGAACGTCTTGAGTTGCAGCAAGGGTGTTAAAGACCCTTTAGAAGTTCCAGAGGTTAGGTGTGATTAGCCTCGAGACGCCTCAGCGGAAATGGGCCTCATCTCGCCTGGAGGGGAGAACCTCCTGGATTTTCTCGAGTTGCGGCAGGTGCTCTCGACTTACCCCGTGGACCTCAGGGACCGCTCTCGTGGCCTCAGGAAAGGCCAGTCCCCATGCGAGTTGCTCGGGGGCCTCTCGGGATTCCTCTCCCGTCGATGCCGGGTCCTAAGACCTTGTGTGGAGTCGGTGCCCAAACCTGAGGATTCCTCTCCAGTGCTGACATGGATCTTGGGGTACTTGTGGAGTCTCCCCAGGGGAGTCAGTCCACGACACTACTGGGGGCATGCACGTGCGCTTTCTTTCCGAGCTGTAGCAGCAGTGTCACGCTTCCCTTCGGGTGGATCAAGGGATCTGTGGCTTTTCTCGGGGCTTTCCCATGAGGCTTTCTTCAAGACTTTCCCACAGGGCTGTCCCACGTGCCACTGTGGTGTGAGTCAATCCTCGGCGTGAAAGTCGAGGCAGTGCAAGGAAAACAGGTTTCTCTGGAAAGGACTGAGACATCTGGGGTACTCTTGGAATGGTGGAACGACCATGGTGCTCCTCTCGGTTTTACTGTGGTGAGCGCCTCCTTTTGAGATGGGACGGGAACACCGGAAATTATTTCCCAGCCAAGCAGGGATAGGATCACTCCTCTAGCTACGAGGTGGAAACGGGGCTCCTCTGGATGTGGGCGGGACCCTCGTGCTTCCTCTCAAGTGGAGATGGGTATGTTTGGGAATTTTTTGAGTTGCAGCAACGGTGTGAAGGACCCTTTGGAAGTTCCAGAGGTTAGGTGTGATTAGCCTGGAGACGCCTCAGTGGAAATAGGCCTCATCTGGCTTGGAGGGGAGAGCCTCCTTGATTTTCTCGAGTTGGGGCAGGTGCTCTCGTCTTCCGACGTGGACCTCAGGGACCCCCTCTGGTGACGTTAGTAAATGCCAGTCCCCATGCGAGTTGCTTGGGAGCCTGCCGGGATTCCTCTCCCGTGGATGCCGGGACCTAATATCTTGTGTGGAGTCTGTGCCGGAACCTGAGGATTCCTCTCCGTGACTGACATAGATCTTGGGGTTATTTTTGAATCTCCCCAGGAGAGTTAGTCCTCGGCTCGAATGGGGGCATGCAACGGTGCTTTCCTCCCGTGCTGTAGCAGCAGTGTCACGCTTCCCGTCGTGCCGGGAGCCAGTGTGAAGAAGCCCGCCCGTGACAAGGTCATGAGGAAGGAAGCTGACATGCGCAAGGCGTGCTCAGACTTCAGGGACCCCTCTGGAAATTCCTAAGCATGTACCCCAACAAAAATCTGCCGGCTTTTGTGCTCTGCTTTTCCACTCTTCTGACATTTTCTGGAAAATGTCAATTCAGGGCTTTAGTCTTCTTCATTTGAAAGAGTGTTTCAATTAAAAACCCCTCTGATGGCTTTCTAGCCTGCCTGCAGGACTCGTACAGCTGCGCATTTGATTGTTTGAGGCCTCCTGACCACAGGAGGCAAAGGAAGCTTAAAACATCCTAGGAATGTAGGGGCTTCTGAAGCGTCTAAATCTTTAGAATAGGACTGATGAAAAGTTTCATTTGTTGAGTCAATGCTTGCTGCCAAATTTTCATATCCTTTATTTTTAGATATAGTTGTTGTATAGAAAATCAAGTAGTAGACCTGGTATTAGCAACACTAGATCTTTGAGTTAAGTACCTTCTTTGTTATATCCCACTGCACCTTTGTTCTATAGAGATGTAACTTTAATGCTTTAAGGAGATGCAGATTAAAGAAAAACACTTGAGGGGAAACAAAATTAACATTCATTAAGGAAGAGAGCCAAAAAGTGTTAACAAGCCTCTTGGCCAGAAGATAATGTAAATCACCTGAGACCTTTTGTATACAAAATGATATACGGAAAGAATCTGGGTTGCGAATGCTACATAATTTTGTGTTACCCATTGATCTCTGTGTATCAAAGGCCTTCTGAACAATAAAGGAGGGGGGCCAGTTTCTCGGGCCAGCTTCTCGAACTAGTCTCTCGGCCTGGTTTCTTGGGACTCTGGCTCCCCCCGTGTTTTTCTCTCTCTTTTATTCTCTCCCTTCCCTCTCTCTGCTCTTTAACTTCAGGCTGAATCTCCATCTGGGGCGCGGAGGCTCTCCAGGTCTACTTACTTGCCCTGGCTGTTAAGAACCGCAGGAAAGGGAGCTTAAGGTGAGGCACCCTTAGATATTCAAGCGGGTGCCAGTGGCCCAATGTAGATGGTGCAAATTCCTTGTCTGGAATTTTAGTGGCCTTCCACGTAAACCAAGCTATTCAGCCCTCTTCCTCCACTTAATCTTCCTACTACGCTACAGTTTCTTAATCTAATCTTATATTAATAAATAAAGAAGTCTTTCCACGCCAACGCCGTCCACCCTTCGAATTCCCTGGATCCACCGGGGCTGGACCCCTGCAAGTGGCGTCCGGAACAGGCTATTCGAAGGTAGGTTCCTCGGAGCAAAATCTCCCCCCAGAGCACTCTCCGTTGCTCCCCCCGGAGCACTCTCTGTTGCTCCCCCCAGAGTGACTTAATCACTCCCCCAGGAGTACTTTCAGGTACTCCCCCAGTGTTGAGTATTCGGGACGGCTAGGACCCCACTCAGGGTGCCACGGACCCCCCTGTAGGATAGACAGGGTGAAGAGGAGTGTGAAGTGTTCAAGGGTTTAAGAGAAACCTGGTGCTCTAGAGGTTGAAAAGAAACCTGCTATCTTAGGGTTAAAAACAAAACCCCCCTTGGCTAAGGTAAAACCTTTTTGTCAAGGCAGACTTTTCTATAACTCTTAATTTTCTGACAGGGGTAACAATGACTCAAAACAATGACACCTCTTTATACAAGTAATTTTGTAACTGTTAAACAAAAAAGACAAATTAAAGATTAAAAGGCTAGTGTTACGAGAGCAATGTCCTTGGTTTCCAGAAAAGGGATTTAGATACTTGGGTGAAGCTAGGAAAACAGCTAAAAACTTATTATACTTTGCATGGGCCTGTAAATGCTTTTGCTCTGTAAAGTATGATTACAAATGTTCTGGACCCCTGTCATGAGGCTGTTAGATAGCCTATGGGAGAGGCTATAGCAGTTAATGGTAGTGGGTCTCCACCTTCTACGCAGATCATATTTTCTGCCATTGGCAAACAAAAGGAGACAGACAGTACTCTTCCTCCCGAGGAAGGAGGGTGCTTACAGGACGCAGCGGCCGAGCGCCCTGGAGAGCCCCCTCCCCCTCTACACAAACCAAATCTTTAAAAAAGGTATCTTATTTAAGGCGACCACTGCAACCTCTGCTTGCGCCTCCCCAGGGCTTAAGAACTCCCCACTTTATATCCAAAGCCTCCCAAAACATGGCTTAAGTTTGAAAACGATAGTGACAATATTTTTGAGCAAAAGAGCTTTTAAAACAGAGCTTGCTCCTTGCATAAAATCCCCTCAGGAGGGGCCTCACCTCCCCCCCCCCCAAAAAGGAAGAAAAACAGAAAAAAAGAAAGAAAAATATTCGTAATAAAAAGGACTTTACAAATGCAAAATGTTTCTCTTGAGGCCAAATAGAACATTTTTTGCCAAAATGTCCTGCTAAACAGAGACAACAACCCGTACCAAACAACCCCAGGTAGCTCAGGCCTGGACCTCAGTTCCACCACCTCAATAATAATAACTCCTGACTCAGATTCCAATGGGAGTGGCTAGTCCCCTGCCTGAGGACATGGTAAGACTTGTGCTGGGGCATAGCTTGCTTTCTTTTCAAAAAATTTCGGTAGTGTCTTGTGTAGTAAATTCTGATTATACTGAAAAAATTGAAGTTTTGATCTCGCCACCTGCTAAAACTGTGCAATTAATAAAAATTAAAAAAAATAGCACAGCTTTTGCTTTTACCTTATTACCAGACAGAAAAACCAGACAAAAAAAGCCCCAGAGGATCTAGATCTAGCTTTTTGGGTGCAGAATATTGCAGCTTCTATGTCTTTAAAAGATTTTTTAATTCAAGGATATAAATTGTCATGGCTGTTAGACAATAGACAAGACGTTTCTTACATTGCTGAGAGACTGGCCCAGCTCCTGGCCAACATATACTACTGAAAATGAGTTCATAGGATTAGAGAAAGTGATATGCAAGATGGAAATGCTATAAAATAAGAGGTGAGAGAGAGTTTAAAACCTTGGTGAGTAGTGAGCTCCCCGTTGCTGGAAGTATGCAAGCAAAGATTAAATGGTTACTTGTCATCTAAAAGGCTATAGACCAGTTTTGGGTTATACCAAGATCATTGAAAAAGCTTATAAAGATATTGTGTAACACCTCTTTTCCTGCTTCTTATATTTAGGTCTGCCAAAAGTTTTAAAACTGATAATGTCCCTTTAAAGCTGCTGAGAGATTGTTTACTAACTTTAAATGATTTCCAAAAATTATTAGGTGATATTAATTGGATATGCCCACATTTAAAACTGACTTCTGTAGATTTAAAGCCTTTTGTTTGATTGCTTAAAAAAAACAATCCTAATCCCAGTTCTAAGAAAAGGTTGACTAGTGAGACAGAGTTGGCTTTTTTTAAAGTGAATGAGGCTTTAAATGATCAGTAATTAAGATTAATATTGCCAAAAGAGGAGATTAAATTATTCTTGCCACAAAATGTATACCTACAGGATGCTTGTGACAAGAAGGCCCATTGGTTCCATCTACCAATGACCCCAAGAAAAATAGTTTTATCTTATCCCAACTTGGTGGAACAATTAATTAAAAAAAAAAAGAAAAAGAAGTGTAAAACTTTTTGGAAAATAAGTAACAAATATATTAATTCCATTCAATAAGGATCAACTGCAAGTCTTTTACAAAAATAGTGATGATTTGGCAAGTTGCTCTGATAGATTTCAGGAGTCAAATTTTGTTTTATTTGCCCTCAAGCCCCCACAGTAGTTAACAGTGCAAAAATTTTAGATTGGCAATTTGAGGATACCTGTGGAACTTTCCAACCTTATGTTGTTCCTTCGCTCCCCCTTACCCTGTGGGGGAGGGACATGCTATCTCAAATGGGAGTGTTACTTTTTAGCCCTGATGATAAAGTGACCTCTCAGATGCTGCAGATAGGCTATGATCCATCAAAAGGATTGGGTAAACAACAGACAAAAATAATTGAGCCAATTTGTCCAACTCCTCACAAGCTATGTACTGGATTGGGATATCCAAATTTATAATGAAGGCCAGTGTTTTTGCTGCCTACCCCATTACATGAAAATCTCAAGATCTGGCGTGGGTGGAACAATGGCCTCTGCCTAAGGAAAAATTACTGACATATTAATTAAAAAGATTAATTCAAGTATACTGATTTATTAAATTGTTTAGTAAAGAGCCATCAAAAATTGTAATTCCATATAACAAAACAACTTGATGCTTTTCAAATGTTTGATGATGATTGGCAGATTGCTATAGGAAATTATTGTGGTCAAATCTTGCATCATTTACCCTCACATGCTTTGTTAATTCAAAAATTAAAAAAGGATAATTTAAATATAGTTTTTCCTCCATCAGATTTTACAACATGTTCTCTTTGTAATAAGTTAAATGCTGATTTGTTTGGAACTATAAGATGTAAAACCGTTGATAAAGTGAAAAGATCTCCTCCAGATAACAAAAAGATCCTGACCCAGAATTTACTGCGGGTCGAGGAAGTGTTTATGTTTTTTTTCACAGGGTGCAGATTCGTCAATTTGGATCCCGGACAGACTGATTCGCCACAAAAGAAAAAGGGAACTTCTCTGCCGCCACCGCCGCGGGAAACAGCCGCACCGAAAGCCAAGGGCGGGGCCAGCCTTACTGACTGATGGGACCTAGTGTTCCGCCAGCGTCCATCTGCGAAACTATGGGATAGAGACTTGATGGGAAAAGGAGATGTATGGGAACTGTAAACTATTTGCTCAAATTTTCGTGTAGCTTGGCAGCCACGCGCGATGGCAGAAGGAGGCAAAAGAAACATCAAGATCCCGGCGGGACTAACAGCTGCTGCAGCGCAAACTCCAACCAGAAAATGACTCTATTTACTCTATTTTGGCTTGTCTATCCTCTCCTTATGTTCTTCTTTTCACCAATGATTCCAGAAAACTTAACGTACCTAATGTAGCAACTTGTGAACCATGGATGTTTTCATCTTGTTTAACTCCTCAAAGTAATGTATGCTCTTTTGTGGTTTTAAAGATGTCCTGTAACTGTAACAACTTATTGATATGATAATTATGTTCTTGCTGTGTTACAACAACTGTTATTGTTACTATGACAGCAATCATTGACTCAACAAGTGTAAATGCCCAATATGTTAAAAAATCAAGTTTTAGGTGTTTTGGAACAGCTCAGATATTAGTTTAGACTTAGGGAAACTTCATAATCAGATTCAGACCTTGGAACACTCCCGATTAGATTTTACCACCGCAGGAGAAGCCAATGACTTTCTCCACACTTTCTCTAACTTCATTTCTGGAAAGACTATTCTGTCAACTGTTTATAATCTTGCTCCTCGTAATCATTCTTCCCTGTATTGTCTAGATTCTTCAGCAGAACATTTGGAATCTCGCGATCGAACTGCACCTGATTTTAAAATTAATTAATTAATTAATTAAAATGGAAAAGGGTGAGATGCCGGGAGCCAGTGTGAGGAAGCCCGCCCATGACAAGGTCATGAGGAAGGAAGCTGACATACACAAGGCGTGCTCAGACTTCAGGGACCCCTCTGGAAATTCCTAAGCATGTACCCCAACAAAAATCTGCCGGCTTTTGTGCTCTGCTTTTCCACTCTTTTGACATTTTCTGGAAAAAGTCAATTCAGGGCTTCAGTCTTCTGCATTTGAAAGAGTGTTTCAATCTAAAAACCCCTCTGATGGCTTTCTAGCCTGCCTGCAGGACTCATACAGCTGCGCATGTGATTGTTTGAGGCCTGCTGACCGCAGGAGGCAAAGGAAGCTTAAAATATCCTAGGAATGTAGGGGCTTCTGAAGAGTCTAAATCTTTAGAATAGGACTGATGAAAAGTTTCATTTGTTGAGTCAATGCTTGCTGCCAAATTTTCATATCCTTTATTTTTAGATATAGTTGGCGTATAGAAAAACAAGTAGTAGACCTGGTATTAGCAACATTAGATCTTTGAGTTAAGTACCTTCTTTGTTATATCCCACGGCACGTTTGTTCTATAGAGATGTAACTTTAATGCTTTAAGGAGATGCAGACTAAAAAAAAAAAAAACACTTCAGGGGAAACAAAATTAACATTCATTAAGGAAGAGAGCCAAAAAGTGTTAACAAGCCTCTTGGCCAGAAGATAATGTAAATCACCTGAGACCTTTTGTATACAAAATGATATACAGAAAGAATCTGGGTTGCGAACGCTACATAATTTTGTGTTACCATTGATCTCTGTGTATCAAAGGCCTTCTGAACAATAAAGGAGGGGGGCCAGTTTCTCGGGCCAGCTTCTCGAACTAGTCTCTCGGCCTGGTTTCTTGGGACTCTGGCTCCCCCCGTGATTTTCTCTCTCTTTTCTTCTCTCCCTTCCTTCTCTCTGCTCTTTAACTTCAGGCTGAATCTCCACCTGGGGCGCGGAGGCTCGCCAGGTTACTTACTTGCCCTGGCTGTTAAGACCCGCACGAAAGGAAGCTTAAAGCGAGGCACCCTTAGATACTAGAGCCTGCGCCGGTGTCCCAAAGTAGATGGTGCAAATTCCTTGTCTGGAATTTTATTGGCCTTCCCCGTACACCAAGCTATTCAGCCCTCTTCCTCCACTTAATCTTCCTACTACACTACAGTTTCTTAATCTAATCTTATATTAATAAATAAAGAAGTCTTACCATGCCAACACTGTCCACCCTTAGAATTCCCTGGATCCACCGGGGCTGGACGCCGGCACCGTCGAGTGTATGAAGGGATCTGTGGTTCTCCCTCCAGGCTTTCCCACGTGGCTTTCCCAGGAGGCATTCCCACAGGGCTGTCCCACGTGCCACCGTGGTGTGAGTCAATCCTCGGCGTGAAAGTCGAGGCAGTGCAGGGAAACAGGTTCCTCTGAAATGGACTGAGACATCTGGGGGACTCTTGGAATGATGGCACGACACTGGAGTTCCTCTCGCCTTTCCTGTCGAGAGCGCCTCCTCTTGAGATGCATCGGGAACGCCAGGAAATCTTTCCCGAGGAGGCGGGGAAAGGATGCCTCATCTCGAGGTACGAGGGGGAAATGGGGCTCCTCTCTATGTGGGCACAATCCTCGTGTTTCCTCTCGGGTGGGAACGGGTATGTCGGGGGAACATCTTGACTTGCAGCAAGGGTGTGAAGGACCCTTTGGATGTTCCAGAATTTCGCTGTGATTAGCCTCGATATGCCTTCAATGGAAACGGGCCTCATCTCGCCTGGAGGGGAAAAACCTCCTGGATTTTCTTGAGTTGCGGCAGGTGCTCTCTACTTACGACGGGGACCTCAGGGACCCGATCTGGTGGCCTAAGGAAAGGCCAGTCCCCATGCGAGCTGCTAGGGGGCCTCTTGGGATTCCTCTCCCGTTGATGCCGGGGCCTAAGACCTTGTGTCGAGTCCAGTGCCAGAACCTGAGGATTCCTCTCCAGTGCTGACATTTATCTGAGGGTACTTCTGGAGTCTCCACGGGGGAGTTAGTCCTCGGCTCGAGTCAGGGAATGCACGAGCGCTTTCCTCCTGAGCTGTAGTAGCAGAGTCACGCTTCCCGTCGCATGGATCAAGGGATCTGTGGCTTTCCCTCAAGGCTTTCCCACGAGGCTTTCCCTCGAGGCTTTCCCACAGGGCTGTCCCACATGCCACTGTGGAGTGAATCGATCCTCGGCGTGAAAGTCGAGGCAGTGCAGGGAAAACAGGTTCCTCTGGAAAGGACTGAGACATCTGGGGGACTCTGGGAATGGTGGCACGACCCTGGAGTTCCTCTCGCCTTTCCTGTGGAAAGGGTCTTCTCTTGAGAATGGACAGGAACGCTGGGAATTCTTTCCGGACCACGCAGGGAAAGGATCCCTCATCTCGAGCTACAAGGCAGAAACGGGGCTCCTCTGGATGTCGGCAGGACCCTCATGCTTCCTCTGAAGTGGAGACGGGTATGTTGGGGAACTTCTTGAGTTGCCAGCAAAGGTGTGAAGGACTCTTTGGGATTTCCAGAGGTTAGATGTTTATAGGCCTCGATACGCCTCATCGGAAATGGGCCTAATTTCGACTGGAGGGGAGAACCTCCTGGATTTTCTTCGAGTTGCGGCAGGTGCTCTCGACTTACGACGGGGACTCCAGGGTCCCCTCTGGTGGCCTCAGGAAAGGCCAGTCCCCATGCGAGTTAGCTCGGGGGTCCTCTCGGGATTTCCTCTCCCAGTCCGATGCGGGGGCCTAAGACCTTGTGTGGAGTCGGTGGCCGGAGACAGAGGTTTCCTCTCCAGTGCTGACATGGATCTTGGGCTACTTCTAGAGTCTCCACAGGGGAGTCAGTCCTCGTCTCGAGTGGGACATGACATCACGGCGCTTTCTCGCCGACGCTGTAGCAGAAGTGGCAGCGCTTCCCGTCGAGTGATCAAAGGGAGTCTGTGCTTTCCTCGAGTCTTTTCCCATGAGGCTTTCGCCACATGGGCTTTTCCACGTGCCAGCCGGGGCGCGGCGCCGCGGGCCGCGCCGCCGCGGGCGC
>NW_017197572.1:0-8016 GCF_001704415.2 Capra hircus
GACTGACTCCCCTGGGGGGAGACTCCCAGAGTACCCAAGATCCATGTCAGCCCTGGAGAGGAATCCTCAGGTTTCCCTCAGCCACTCCACCGATCTTAGGCCGGAGGATCGACGGGAGAGGAACCCGATAGGCTCCCGAGCCCCGAGCAACTCGCATGGGGATTGGCCTTTCCTGAGGCCACCAGTGCGGGTCCCTGAGGTTCCCGTCGTAAGTCGAGAGCACCTGCCACCACTCGAGAAAATCCAGGAGGCTCTCCCCTCCAGGCGAGATAAGGCCCATTTCCGCTCAGGCGTCTTGAGGGTAATCATATCTAACCTCTGGAACTTCGAAAGGGTCCTTCACACCCTTGCTGCAACTCAAGAAGTTCCCTGACATACCCGTCTCCACTCGAGAGGAAGCACGAGAGTCCCGCCCACATCAGAGGAGCCCCGTTTCTGCCTCCTAGCTCGAGAGGAGGGATCCTTTCCCTGCGTGGTCGGGAAAGAATTCCCGGTGTTTCCGTCGCATCTCAAGAGAAGGCGCTCTTCACAGGAAAGGCGAGAGGAACTCCAGGGTCGTGCCACCATTCCCAGAGTCCCCCAGATATCTCAGTCCATTCCAGGGAAAACTGTTTTCCCTGCATTGCCTCGACTTTCAAGCGCGAGGATCGACTCACACAAAGGTGGCACGTGGGACAGCCCTGTGGGAAAGCCTCATGGAAATCCTCCTGGGAAGCCTCGAGGGAAAGCCACAGATCCCTTGATCCACGCGAAGGGAAGCGCAACACTGCTGCTACAGCTAGGGAGGAAAGCGCACGTGCATGGCCCCAATAGAGATAAGGACTGACTCCCCTGGGGAGACTACAGGAGTACCCCAAGATCCATGTCAGCACTGGAGAGGAATCCTCAGGTTCCGGCACCGACTCCACACAAGGTCTTATTTCCCGGCATCGACGGGAGAGGAATCCCGAGAGGCCCCGAGCAACTCGCATGGGGACTGGCCATTCCTGAGGCCACCAGAGCGGGTCCCTGAGGTCACTGTCGTAAGTCGAGGGCACCTGCCGCAACTCGAGAAAATCCAGGAGGTTCTCCCTCCAGGCGAGATGAGGCCCATTTCCGCTGAGGGGTCTGGAGGCTAATCACATCTAACCTCTGGAACTTCCAAAGGGTCCTTCACACCCTTGCTGCAACTCAAGAAGTTCCCTGACATACCCGTCTCCACTCGAGAGGAAGCACGAGAGTCCCGCCCACTTCCAGAGGAGACCCGTTTACGCCTCCTAGCTCCAGAGGAGGGATACTTTCCCTGCGTGGTGGGGAAAGAATTCCCCGCGTTCCCGTCGTATCTCAAGAGGAGGCCCTCTCCACAGGAAAGGCGAGAGGAACTCCAGGGTCGTGCCACCATTCCAGATTCCCCCAGATGTCTCAGTCCATTCCAGGGAAACATGTTTTCCCTGCACTGCCTCGACTTTCAAGCCGAGGATCGACTCACACCACGGTGGCACGTGGGACAACCCTGTGGGAAAGCCTCGTGGGAAAGCCTCGAGGGAAAGCCACAGATCCCTTGATCCAAGCGAAAGGAAGCATGACACTTCTGCTACAGCTCGGGAGGAAAGCGCACGTGCATGCCCTCACTCGAGACGAGGACTGACTCCCCTGGGGAGACTCCAGAAGTACCCCGAGGTCCATGTCAGCACTGGAGAGAAATCCTCAGGTTACGGCACCGACTCCACACAAGATTTTAGGCGCCTGCATCTCCGGGAGGGGAATCCCGAGAGGCCCCGAGCAACTCGCATGGGTACTGGCCTTTCCTGAGGCCACCAGAGCGGATCCCTGAGGTCCCTGTCGTAAGTCGAGAGCACCTGCCGCAACTCGAGAAAATCCAGGAGGATCTCCCTTCCAGGCGAGATGAGGCCCATTTCCGCTGAGGCGTCTCGGGGCTAATCACACCTAACCTCTGGAACTTCCAAAGGGTCCTTCACACCCTTACTGCAACTCAAGAAGTTCCCCGACTTACCCGTCTCTACTCGAGAGGAAGCACGAGAGTCCCGTCCACATCCAGAGGAGCCCCGTTTCCGCCTCCTAGCTCGAGAGGAGGGATCCTTTCCTTGCGTGGTGGGGAACGAATTCCCCGCGTTCCCGTCACATCTCAGGAGATGGCGCGCTCCACAGGAAAGGCGAGAGGAACTCCAGGGTCGTGCCACCATTCCCAGAGTCCCCCAGATGTCTCAGTCCATTCCAGGGAAACCTGTTTTCCCTGCTCTGCCTCTACTTTCAAGCCGAGGATCGACTCACACCACGGTGGCACGTGGGACAGCCCTGTGGGAAAGCCTCGTGGGAAAGCCTCGTGGGAAAGCCTCCTCGAGAAAAACGCCAGGCACGTGGGATGACACTTGATGGCGAAGCGGACAGGCTGGCTCTCTCGGGACAATCCTCAGGTGCAAGCCATGCTCGAGACGAGGAAGGGTGCGCCTCTGGGGAGACTCCAGAAGGATACCCCGTGCATGAGAGACTGAGAGACTGCACCTCCTCAGGTTCTCCAGAAATACCCCACTCTAGTTACTAGAGAGGAAGCGGGTTGGAATCCGGCCTGACTCCACACAAGGTCTAAGGCCTTAGCATCGACGGGAAAGGAATCCCGAGAGGCCCCGAAGCAACTCGCAAGGGGAGTGGCCTTTCCTGAGGCCACCAGAGCGGGTCCCTGAGGTCCCGTCGTAAGTCGAGAGCACCTGCCGCAACTCAAGAAAATCCAGGAGGTTCTCCCTCCAGGCGAGATGAGGCCGATTTCCGCTGAGGCGTCTCGAGGCTAATCACATCTAACGTCTGGAACATACAAACGGCCCTTCACACCCTTGCTGCAACTCAAGAAGTTGCCCGACATACCCGTCTCCACTCGAGAGGAAGCACGAGAGTCCCGCCCACATCCAGAGGAGCCCCGTTTCCGCCTCCTAGCTCGAGAGGTGGGATACTTTCCCTGCGTGGTCGGGAAAGAATTCCCGGCGTTCCCATTGCATCTCAAGAGGAGGCGCTCTCCACAGGAAAGGCGAGAAGAACTCCAGGGTCGTGCCACCATTTCCAGAGTCGCCCAGATGTCTCAGTCCATTCCAGGGAAAACTGTTTTCCCTGCACTGCCTCGACATTCAAGCCGAGGATCGACTCACACCACGGTGGCACGTGGGACAGCCCTGTGGGAAAGCCTCGTGGGAAAGCCACAGATCCCTTGATCCACACGAAGGGAAGCGTGACACTGCTGCTACTGCTCGGGAGGAAAGCGCTAGTGCGGCCCCCAATCGAGACGAGGACTGACTCCCCTGGGGAGACTCCAGAAGTACCCCATTATCCATGTACAGCACTGGTGAGGAATCCTCAGGTTCCGGCAACCGACTCCTCACAAGATCTATTCCCCGGCATCGACGGCGAGAGGGAATCCCGAGAGGCCCCCGAGCAACTCGCATGGGGACTGGCCTTTCCTGAGGCCACCAGAGCGGGGTCCCTGAGGTCCCTGTCGTAAGTCGAGAGCACCTGCCGCCAAACTCGAGAAAATCCAGGAGTTTCTCCCCTCCAGGCGAGATGAGGCCCATTTCCGCTGAGGCGTCTCGAGGCTAATCACATCTAACATCTGGGAAATTCCAAAGGGTCCTTCACACCCTTGCTGCCAACTCAAGAAGTTCCCCGACATACCCGTCTCCACTGGAGAGGAAGCACGAGAGTCCCGCCCACATCCAGAGTAGCCCCGTTTCCGCCTCATAGCTCGAGAGTAGGGATCCTTTCCCTGCGTGGTGGGGAAAGAATTCCCCGCCGTTCCCCGTCGCATCTCTAGTGGAGGCGGCTCTCGACAGGAAAGGCGAGAGGAACTCCAGGGTCGTGCCACCATTCCCAGAGTCCCCCAGATGTCTCAGTCTCATTCCAGGGAAACCTGTTTTCCCTGCACTGCCTCGACTTTCAAGCCGAGGATTCCAGTCACACCACGGTGGCACGTGGGACAGCCCTGTGGGAAAGCTTCGTGGGAAAGCCTCCTGGGAAAGCCTCGAGGAAAAGCCACAGATCACTTGATCCACGCGAAGGGAAGCGCGGCACTGCTGCTTACAGCTCGGGAGGAAAGCGCACTTTCATGCCCCACTCGAGACGAGGACTGACTCCCCTGGGGAGACTCCAGAAGTACCCCAAGATCCATGTCAGCAATGAAGAGGAATCCTCAGGTTCCGGCACCGACTCCACTCGAGGTCTTAGGCCCGGCATCGACTGGAGAGGAACCCCGATAGGCTCCCGAGCAACTCGCATGGGGACTGGCCTTTCCCGAGGCCACCAGAGCGGGTCCCTGAGGTTCCCGTCGTAAGTCGAGAGCACCTGCCGCCACTCGAGAAAATCCAGGAGGCTCTCCCCTCCCGGCGAGATGATGCCCATTTTCCGCTGAGGCGTCCTGAGGCTAATCACATCTAACCTCTGGAACTTCCAAAGGGTCCTTCACACCCTTGCTGCAACTCAAGAAGTTCCCTGACATACCCGTGTCCACTCGAGAGGAAGCACGAGAGTCCCGCCCACATCCAGAGGAGCCCCGTTTCTGCCTCCTAGCTCGAGAGGAAGGATCCTTTCCCTCCCTGGTCGGGAAAGAAATTCCGATGTTCCCGTCGCTTCTCAAGAGGAGGCGCTCTCCACAGGAAAGGCGAGAGGAACTCCAGGGTCGTGCCACCATTCCCAGAGTACCCCCGATGTCTCAGTCCATTCCTGGGAAAACTGTTTTCCCTGCACTGCCTCGACTTTAAGCCGAGGATCCACTCACCCAACGGAGGCACGTGGGACAGCCCTGTGGGAAAGCCTCATGGGAAAGCCTCCTGGGAAAGCCTCGAGAGAAAGCCACAGATCCCTTGATGCACGCGAAGGGAAGCGTGACACTGCTGCTACAGCTCGGGAGGAAAGCGCACGTGCATGCCCTCACTCGAGATGAGGACTGACTCACCTGCGGGAGACTCCAGAAGTACCCCAAGATCCATGTCATCACTGGAGAGGAATCCTCAGGTTCCGGCACCGACTCCACACAAGATCTTAGGCCCCGGCATCACCGGGAGAGGAATCCCGAGAGGCCGCCTAGCAACTCGCATGCGGACTGGCCTTTCCTGAGGGCACCAGAGCGGGTCCCTGAGGTCCCTGTCGTAAGTCGAGAACACCTGCCGCAACTCGAGAAAATGCAGGAGGTTCTACCCTCCAGGCGAGATGAGGCCCATTTCCGCTGAGGCGTCTGGAGGCTAATCACATCTAACATCTGGAACTTCCAAAGGGTCCTTCACACCCTTGCTGCAACTCAAGAAGTTTCCCGACATACCCGTCTCCACTCGAGAGGAAGCACGAGAGTCCCGCCCACATCCAGAGGAGACCCGTTTCCGACTCCTAGCTCGAGAGGAGGCATCCTTTCCCTGCGTGGTGGGGAAAGAATTCCCCGCGTTCCCGTCGCATCTCAAGAGGAGGCGCTCTCCACAGGAAAGGCGAGAGGAACTCCAGGGTCGTGCCACCATTCCCAGCGTCCCCCAGATGTCTCACTCCATTCCAGGGAAACCTGTTTTCCCTGCACTGCCTCGACTTTGAAGCAGAGGATCCACTCACACCACGGTGGCACGTGGGACTGCCCCAGTGGGTAAACGTCGTGGGAAAGCCTCGTGGCAAAGCCTCTAAGGAAAGCCACAGATTCCTGGATCCACGCGAAGGGAAGAGTGACACTGCTGCTACAGCTCGGGAGGAAATTGCACATGCATGCCCCCAATAGATATGAGGACTGACTCACCTGGGAGACTCCAGAAGTACCCCAAGATCCATGTAAGCACTGTAGAGGTATTCTCAGGTTACGGCACCGACTCCACACAAGGTCTTAGGCGCCGGCATCGACGGGAGAGGAATCCCGAGAGGCCCCCGAGCAACTCGCATGGAGCCTGACCTTTCCTGAGGCCACCAGAGCGGGTCCCTGAGGTCCCCATCTTAAGTCCACAGCACCTTCCGCAACTCGAGAAAATCCAGGAGGTTCTCCCCTTCAGGCGACATGAGGTACATTTGTGCTGAGGCGTCGCGAGGATAATCACACCTAACCTCTGGAACTTCCAAAGGGTCCTTCACACCCTTGCTGCAACTCAAGAAGTTCCTCGACATACCCGTTTCCACTCGAGAGAAAGCACGAGAGTCCCGACCACATCCACAGGAGCCCCGTTTCTGCCTCATAATTCCAGAGGAGGGATCCTTTCCCTACGTGGTCGAGTAAGTATTCCCGGCGTTCCCGTCGCATCTCAAGGGGAGGTGCTCTCCACAGGAAAGGCGAGAGGAACTCCAGGGTCGTGCCACCATTCCCAGAGTCCCCCAGATGCTCAGTCCATTCCAGGAAAACCAGTTTTCCCTGCACTGCCTCGACATTCAAGCCGAGGATCGACTCATACAATGGTGGCACGTGGGACAGCCCTGTGGGAAAGCCTCGTGGAAAATCCTCGTGGGAAAGCCTCGAGGGAAAGCCCCTGATCCCTTGATCCACGAGAAGGGAAGCGTGACACTCCTGCTACAGCTCCGGAGCGCACGTGCATGCCCCCACTCGAGACGAGGACTGACTCCCCTGGGGAGACTCCAGAAGTACCTCAAGATCCATGTCAGCACTGGAGAGGAACCCTCAGGTTCTGACACCAACTCCACACATGGTCTTACGCCCCGGCATCGATGGGAGAGGAATCCCGAGAGGCCCCTGAGCAACTCGCATTGGGGATTGGCCTTTCCTGAGGCCACCAGAGCAGGTCCCTGAGGTCCCCGTCGTAAGTCGAGAGCACCTGCCCCAACTCGAGAAAATCCAGGAGGTTCTCCCCTCCAGGCGAGATGAGGCCCATTTCCGCTGAGGCGTCTCGAGGCTAATCACACCTAACATCTGGAACTTCCAAAGGGTCCTTCACACCCTTGCTGCAACTCAAGAAGTTGCCCGACATACCCGTCTCCACTCGAAAGGAAGCACGAGAGTCCCGCCCACTTCCAGAGGAGCCCCGTTTCCGCCTCCTTGCTCGAGAGACAGGTTCCTTTCGCTGCGTGGTCGGGAAAGAATTCCCGGCGTTCCTGTCGCATCTCAAGAGGAGGCACTCTCCACAGGAAAGGCGAGAGGAACTCCAGGGTCGTGCACCATTCCCAGAGTCCTCCAGATGTCTCAGTCCATTCCAGGGAAACTTGTTTTCCCTGCACTGCCTCGACTTTCAAGCGAGGATCGACTCACACCACGGTGGCACGTGGGACAGTCCTGTGGGAAAGCCTCAAGGGAAAGCCCCTGATGCCTTGATCCACGCGAAGGGAAGCGTGACACTGCTGCTACAGCTCGGGCGGAAAGAGCACGTGCATGTCCCCACTCGAGACGAGGACTGACTCCCCTGGGGAGACTCCAGAAGTACCCCAAGATCCATGTCAGCACTGGAGAGGAATCCACAGGTTTCGGCACCGACTCCACTCAAGGTCTTAGGCCCCGGCATCGAGGGGAGAGGAATCCCGAGAGGCCCCCGAGCAACTCGCATGGGGACTGGCCTCTCCTGAGGCAACCAGAGCGGTCTCTGAGGTCCCCATCGTAAGTCGAAAGCACCTGCCGCAACTAGAGAAAGTCCAGGAGGTTCTCCCCTCCAGGCGAGATGAGGCCCATTTCCGCTGAAGGCGTCTCAAGGCTAATCACATCTAACGTCTGGAACTTCCAAAGCGTCCTTCACACCCTTGCTGCAACTCAAGAAGTTCCCCGACATACCCGTCTCCTCTCGAGAAAAAGCACGAGAGTCCCGGCCACATCCAGAGGAGCCCCGTTTCCGCCTCCTAGCTCGAGAGAGGGATCCTTTCCCTGCGAGGTGGGGAAAGAATTCCCGCGTTCCCGTCGCATCTCAAGAGGAGGCCGCTCTCCACAGAAAGGCGAGAGGAACTCCAGGGTCATGCCACCATTCCAGAGTCGCCCTATGTCTCAGTCCATTCCAGGGAAACCTGTTTTCCTGCACTGCCCGACTTTCAAGCCGAGGATCGACTCACACCAGGTGGGTTGGCAGCCCTGTGGGAAAG
>NW_017197573.1:0-8015 GCF_001704415.2 Capra hircus
TGATTATCCTCGCGACGCCTCAGCACAAATGTACCTCATGTCGCCTGAAGGGGAGAACCTCCTGGATTTTCTCGAGTTGCGGAAGGTACTGTGGACTTAAGATGGGGACCTCAGGGACCCGATCTGGTGGCCTCAGAAAGGTCAGGCTCCATTGCGAGTTGCTCGGGGCCTCTCGGGATTCCTCTCCCGTCGATGCCGGGCGCCTAAGACCTTGTGTGGAGTCGGTGCCGGAACCTGAGAATACTCTACAGTGCTTACATGGATCTTGGGTACTTCTGGAGTCTCCCAGGTGAGTCAGTTCCTCATATCTATTGGGGGCATGCATGTGCAATTTCCTCCCGAGTTGTAGCAGCAGTGTCATCTTCCCTTCTCGTGAATCCAGGAATCTGTGGCTTTCCTTGGAGGCTTTGCCACGAGGCTTTCCCACGACGTTTCCCACTGGGCAGTCCCACGTGCCACCGTGGTGTGAGTGATCCTCGGCTTCAAAGTCGAGGCAGTGCAGGGAAAACAGGTTTCCCTGGAATGGAGTGAGACATCTGGGGGACGCTGGGAATGGTGGCACGACCCTGGAGTTCCTCTCGCCTTTCCTGTGGAGAGCGCCTCCTCTTGAGATGCGACGGTAACGCGGGCAATTCTTTCCCACCACGCAGGAAAGGATGCCTCCTCTCGAGCTAGGAGTCGGAAACGGGTCTCTCTGGATGTGGGCGGGACTCTCGTGCTTCCTCTCGAGTGGAGACGGGTATGTCGGGAAACTTCTTGAGTTGCAGCAAGGGTGTGAAGGACCCTTTGGAAGTTCCAGATGTTAGATGTGATTAGCCTCCAGACGCCTCAGCGGAAATGGGCCTCATCTCGCCTGGAGGATAGAACCTCCTGCATTTTCTCGAGTGGCGCAGGTGCTCTCGACTTACGACGGGAACCTCAGGGACCCGCTCTGGTGGCCTCGGGAAAGGCCAGTCCCCATGCGAGTTGCTCGGGAGCCTATCGGTGTTCCTCTCCAGTCGATGCCGGGCCTAAGACCTCGAGTGGAGTCGGTGCCGGAACCTGAGGATTCCTCTTCATTGCTGACATGGATCTTGGGGTACTTCTGGAGTCTCCCCAGGGGAGTCAGTCCTCGTCTCGAGTGGGGGCATGAAAGTGCGCTTTCCTCCCGAGCTGTAGCAGCAGTGTTGCGCTTCCCTTCGCGTGGATCAAGTGATCTGTGGCTTTTCCTCGAGGCTTTCCCAGGAGGCTTTTCCACGAGGCTTTCCCACAGGGCTGTCCCACGTCCCACCGTGGTGTGACTGGATCCTCGCTTGAAAGTCGAGGCAGTGCAGGGAAAACAGGTTTCCCTGGAATGGACTGAGACATCTGGGGACTCTGGGAATGGTGGCACGACCCTGGAGTTCTCTAGCCTTCCTGTCGAGAGCGCCTCCACTTGAGATGCGACGGGAACGCGGGAATTCTTTCCCCACCACGCAGGGAAAGGATCCCTACTCTCGAGCTATGAGGCGGAAACCGGGCTACTCTGGATGTGGGCGGGACTCTCGTGCTTCCTCTCCAGTGGAGACGGGTATTCGGGACTTCTTGAGTTGCAGCAAGGGTGTGAAGACCTTTGGAATTCCCGATGTTAGATGTGATTAGCCTCGAGACGCCTCAGCGGAAATGGCCTCATCTCGCCTGGAGGGGAGAAACTCCTGGATTTTCTCGAGTTGCGCAGGTGCTCTCGACTTACGACAGGGACACTCAGGGACCCGCTCTGGTGGCCTCAGGAAAGGCCAGTCCCCATGCGAGTTGCTCGGGGGCTCTCGGATTCCTCCGTCGATGCCGGGGAATAAGATCTTGTGAGGAGTCGGTTCCGGAACCTGAGGATTCCTCACCAGTGCTTACATGGATAATGGGTACTTCTGGAGTCTCCCCAGGGGAGTCAGTCCTCGTCTCGATTGGGGGCCGCACTAGCGCTTTCCTCCGAGCAGTAGCAGCAGTGTCACGCTTCCCTTCGTGTGGATCAAGGGATCTGTGGCTTTCCCACGAGGCTTTCCCACAGGGCTGTCCCACGTGCCACCGTGGTGTGAGTCGATCCTCGGCTTGAATGTCGAGGCAGTGCAGGGAAAACAGTTTTGCCTTTAATGGACTGAGACATCTGGGCGACTCTGGAAATGGTGGCACGACCCTGGAGTTCTTCTCGCCTTTCCTGTGGAGAGCGCCTCCTCTTGAGATGCAATGGGAACGCCGGGAATTCTTTCCCGACCACGCGGAAAGTATCCCACCTCTCGAGCTAGGAGGCGGAAACGGGGCTCCTCTGGATGTGGGCGGACTCTCGTGCTTCCTCTCGAGTGGAGACGGGTATGTCGGCAACTTCTTGAGTTGCAGCAAGGGTGTGAAGGGCCCTTTGTATGTTCCAGACGTTAGATGTGATTAGCCTCGAGACGCCTCAGCGGAAATCGGCCTCATCTCGCCTGGAGGGGAGAACCTCCTGGATTTTTCTCGAGTTGCGGAAGGTGCTCTCGACTTACAACGGGGAAACTCATGGACCCGCTCTGGTGGCCTCAGGAAAGGCCAGTCCCCATGCGAGTTGCTCGGGGGGCCTCTCGGATTCCTCTCCCGTTGATGCTGTGGCCTAAGACCTTGTGTGGAGTCAGTGTCGGAACCTGAGGATTGCTCTCCAGTGCTGACATGGATCTTGGGGTACTTCTGGAGTCTCCTCAGGGGAGTCAGTCCTCCTCTCGAGTGGGGGCATGCACGTGCGTTTTCCTCCCGAGCTGTAGCAGCAGTGTCGCACTTCCATTCGCGTGGATCAAGGGATCTGTGGCTTTCCCTCTAGGCTTTCCCACGAGGCTTTCCCACGAGGATTTCCCACAGGGCTGTCCCACGTGCCACCGTGGTGTGAGTCAATCCTCGGCTTGAAAGTCGAGGCAGTGCAGGGAAAACAGGTTTCCCTGGAATGGACTGAGACATCAGGGGACGCTGGGAATGGTGGCACGACCCTGGAGTTCCTCTCGCCTTTCCTGTGGAGAGCGCCTCCTCTTGAGATGCGACGGGAACGCGGGAATTCTTTCCCCACCACGCAGGGAAAGGATCCCTCCTCTCGAACTAGGAGGCGCAAACGGGGCTCCTCTGGATGTGGGCAGGACTCTCGTGCTTCCTCTCTAGTGGAGACGGGTATGTCGGGGAACTTCTTGAGTTGAAGCAAGGGTGTGAAGGACCCTTTGGAAGTTCCAGATGTTAGATGAGATTAGCCTCGAGACGCCTCAGGGAAATGGGCCTCATCTCGCGTGGAGAGCAGAACCTCCTGGATTTTCTCGAGTTGCGGCAGGTGCTCTCGACTTATGACGGGGACCTCAGGGACCCGCTCTGGTGGCCTCAGGAAAGGCCAGTCCCCATGCGAGTTGCTCGCGGGGCTTCTCGGGATTCCTTTCCCGTCAGTGCCGGGCCTAAGACCTTGTGAGGAGTCGGTTCCGGAACCTGAGGATTCCTCTCCAGTGCTTACATGGATCTTGGGATACTTCTGGAGTCTCCCCAGAGGAGTCAGTCCTCGTCTCGATTGGGGGCATGCACGAGCGCTTTCCTCCCGAGCAGTAGCAGCAGTGTCACGCTTCCCTTCGCGTGGATCAAGGGATCTGTGGCTTTCCCACGAGGCTTTCCACGAGGCTTTGGCTTTCCATGAGGCTTTCCCACAGGGCTGTCCCTCGTGCCACCGTGTTGTGAGTCGATCCTCGGCTTGAAAGTCGAGGCAGTGCAGGGAAAACAGGTTTCCCTGGAATGGACTGAGACATCTGGGGGACTCTGGGAATGTGGCACGACCCTGGAGTTCCTCTCGCCTTTCCTGTGGAGAGCGCCTCCTCTTGAGATGGGACGGGAACACCGGGAATTCTTTCCCGACCACGCAGGGAAACGATACCTCCTCCTGAGCTAGGAGGTAGAAACGGGGCTCCTCTGGATGTGGGCGGGACTCTCGTGCTTCCTCTCGAGTGGAGACGGGTATGTCGGGGATCTTCTTGAGTTGTAGCAAGGGTGTGAAAAACCCTTTGGAAGTTCAGAGGTTAGGTGTGATTAGCCTCGAGACGCCTCAGCGGAAATGGGCCTCATCTCGCCGGGAAGGGAGAACCTCCTGGATTTTCTCGAGTTGTGGCATTTGCTCTCGACTTACGACGGGGACCTCAGGGACCCGCTCTGGTGGCCTCAAGAAAGGCCAGTCCCCATGGAGTTGCTCTGGGGCCTCTCGGGATTCCTCTCCCGTCGATGCTGGGGCCTAAGACCTTGTGTGGCGTCAGTGCTGGAACCTGAGGTTTCCTCTTCAGTGCTGACATGGATCTTGGGTACTTCTGGAGTCTCCCCAGGGGAGTCAGTCCTCGTCTCGAATGGGGGCATGCACGTGCGCTTTCCTTCCGAGCTGTGGCACCAGCGTCGCGCTTCCCTTCGCGTGGATCAAGGGATCAGTGGCTTTCCCGCGAGGCTTTCCCACGAGGCTTTCCCACGAGGCTTTCCCACAGGCTGTTTGCCACCGTGGTGTGAGTCGATCCTCGGCTTAAAAGTGGAGGCAGTGCAGGAAAATAGTTTTCCCTGGAATGGACTGAGACATCTGGGGGACTCTGGGAATGGTAGCACGACCCTGGAGTACCTCTCGCCTTTCCTGTGGAGAGCGCCTCCTCTTGAGTTGCTACGGAATCACCGGGAATGCTTTCCCGACCACGCAGGGAAAGGATCCCTCCTCTCGAGGTAGGAGGCAGAAACGGGGCTCCTCTGAATGTGACCGGGACTCTCGTGCTTCCTCTCGAGTGGAGACGGGTATGTCGGGGAACTTCTTGAGTTTGCAGCAAGGGTGTGAAGGACCCTTTTGAATTTCCAAGATTAGGTGTGATTAGCCTCGAGACGCCTCAGCGGAAATGGGCCTCATCTCGCCTGGAGGGAGAACCTCCTGGATTTTCTCGAGTTGCGGCCGGTGCTCTCAACATACTACGGGACGTCAGGGACCGCTTTGGTGGCCTCAGGAAAGGCCAGTCCCCATGCGAGTTGCTCGGGGGCCTCTCGGGATTCTCTCCCTTCGATGCCGGGGCCTAAGATCTTTTTGGAGTGGGTGCCGAAACCTGAGGATTTCTCTACAGTGCTAACAGGATCTTGGGGTACTTCTGGAGTTTCCCCAGGGGAGTCAGTCCTCATCTCGAGTGGAGGCATGCACGTGCGATTTCCTCCCTAGCTGTAGCAGCAGTGTCACGCTTCCCTTCGCGTGGATCAAGGGATCTGTGGCTTTCCCTCGAGTCATTCCCACGAGGCTTTCCCACGAGCTTTCCCACAGGGATGTCCCACGTGTCACAGTTGTGTGAGTCGATCCTCGGCTTGAATGTCGAGGCAGTGCAGGAAAACCGGTTTCCCTGGAACTTCCAAAGGGTCCTTCACACCCTTGCTGCAACTCAAGAAGTTCCGCGACATACCCGTCTCCACTCGATAGGAAGCGCGTGAGTCCCGCCCACATCCAGAGGAGCCCCGTTTCCGCCTCCTAGCTCGAGAGGAGGGATCCTTTCCTTGCGTCGTGGGGAAAGAATTCCCCGCGTTGCCGTCGCATCTCAAGAGGAGGCGCTCTCCACAGGAAAGGCGAGAGGAACTCCAGGGTCGTGCCACCATTCCCAGAGTCCCCCAGATGTCTCAGTCCATTCCAGGGAAACCTGTTTTCCCTGCACTGCCTCTACTTTCAAGCCGAGGATCGACTCACACCACGGTGGCACGTGGGACAGCCCTGTGGGAAAACATTCTGGAAAGCCTCCAGGGAAAGCCTCAAGGGAAAGCCACAGATCCCTTGATCACGAGAAGGGAAGCGTGACACTGCTGCTACAGCTCGGGAGGAAAGCGCAGGTGCATGCCCCACTCGAGACGAGGACTGACTCCCCTGGGGAGACTCCAGAAGTACCCCAAGATCCATTTCAGCACTGGAGAGGAAACCTCAGGTTCTGGCACCGACTCCACACAAGTTCTTAGGCCCCGCATCGACGGGAGAGGAATCCGGAGAGGCCCCGAGCAACTCGCCATGGGGACTGGCCTTTCCTGAGGCCACCAGAGCGGGTCCCTGAGATCCCCGACGTAAGACGAAAGCACCTGTCGCAACTCGAGAAAATCCAAGAGGTTCTCCCCTCCAGGCGAGATGAGGCCCATTTCCGCTGAGGCGTCTTGGAGGCTAATCACATCTAACATCTGGAACTTACAAAGGGTCCCTCACACCCTTGCTGCAACTCAAGAAGTTCCCCGACATACCCGTCTCCATTCGAGAGGAAGCACGAGAGTCCCGCCCACAAACAGAGGAGCCCCATTTCCGTCTCCTAGCTCGAGAGGAGGAATCCATCCCCTGCGTGGGTGGGGAAAGAATTCCCCGCGTTCCCGTTGCATCTCAAAAAAGAGGCGCTCTCACAGGAAAGGCGAAGAGGAACTCCAGGGTCGTGCCACCATTCCCAGAGACCCCGGATTTCTCAGTCCATTTCAGGAAAACCGGTTTTCCCTGCACTGCCTCGACTTTCAAGCCGAGGATCGACTCACACCACGGTGGCCACGTGGGACAGCCCTGTGGGAAAGCCTCGTGGGAAAGCCTCGAGGAAAAGCCACAGAACCATTGATTGACGGCGAAGGGAAGCGCAACACTGCTGCTACAAATAGGAATGAAAGCGCACGTGCATCCCCCCACTCGAGACGAGGACTGACTTCGCTGGGGAGACTCCAGAAGTACCCCAAGATCCATGTCAGCACTGGAAAGGAATCCTCAGGTTCCGGCACCGACTCCACGCAAGGTCTTAGGCCCTGGCATCGACGGGATTGGAAATCCCGTGAGGCCCCCGAGCAACTCGCATGGGGACTGGCCTTTCCTGAGGCCACCAGAGAGGGTCCCTGAGGTCCCCGTGGTAAGTCGAGAGCCACCTGCCGCAACTCGAGAAAATCCAGGAGGTTTTCTCCTCCAGGCGAGATGAGGCCCATTTTCGCTGAGCCGTCTCGAGGCTAATCACACCTAACCTCGGGAACTTCCAAAGGGTCCTTCAACCCTTGCTGCAACTCAAGAAGTTCCCCGACATACCCGTCTCCACTCGAGAGGAAGCTCGAGAGTTCCGAGCACATCCAGAGGAGCCCAGTTTCCTCCTCCTAGCTCGAGAGGAGGGATCCTTTCCCTGCGTGGTCGGGAAAGAATTCCCCGCTTTCCCGTCGCTTCTCAAGAGGAGGCGCTCTCCACAGGAAAGGCGAGAGGAATTCCAGGGTCGTGCCACCATTCCCAGAGTCCCCCAGATGTCTCAGTCCATTCCAGGGAAACCTGTTTTCCCTGCACTGCATCGACTTTGAAGCCGAGGATCGACTCACACCACGGTGGCACGTGGACAGCCCTGTGGGAAAACTTCGTGGGAAAGCCTCCTGTGAAAGCCTCAAGGGAAAGCCACAGATCCCTTGATCCACGCGAAGGGAAGCGTGATACTGCTGCTACAGCTTGGGAGGAAATCGCACGTGCATGCCCCACTCGAGACGAGGACTGGCTCCCCTGGGGAGACTCCAGAAGTACCCCAAGATCCATGTCAGCACTGGAGAGGAATCCTCAGGTTCCGGCAACAACTCCACACTAGGTCTTAGGCACCAGCATCGACGGGAGAGGAATCCCCAGAAGACCCCAAGTAACTCGCATGGGGACTGGCCTTTCCTGATGCCAGCATGGCGGGTCCCTGAGGTCCCCGTCGTAAGTCGAGAGCACCAGCCGCAACTCGAGAAAATCCAGGAGGTTCTCCCCTCCAAGCGAGATGAGGCCCATTTCCGCTGAGGCGTCTCGAGGCTAATCACACCTAAACTCTGGAACTTCCAAAGGGTCCTTCACACCCTTGCTGCAACTCAAAAAGTTCCCCGACATACCCGTCTGCACTCGAGAGAGAAGCACGAGAGTCCCGCCCACATCCAGAGGAGCCCCGTTTCCGACTCCTAGCTCGGCCTAGGGATCCTTTCCCTGCGTTGTCGGGAAGGAATTCCCCGGTGTTCCGTCGTCGCATCTCGAAGAGAGGCCTCTCCCAGGCGAGACGTCGATC